>NW_017305020.1:123320-128497 GCF_001594115.1 Trachymyrmex septentrionalis
ACAAAAAATAATTTTTTGAAGTGCTTCGAGGATTGGAAAAAACGTTGGCACAAGTGTATAATATCTGATGGGGATTACTTTGAAGGGGACAAAATAGATATTCATGAATAAATAAATAATTTTTGAAGAAACACAAAATTCGCGATACTTTTTGAACAGCCCTCGTACGTAACCCGCGGAAATTCAAAATTCGCGATACTTTTTGAACAGACCTCGTATATGTAACAAACTTATTATTATTTATTTCTCTTTAATTTTCCTTTCTTTTCAATCCCTTCTTTTCTATATATAATTTAACATCGTTGATAGAAAGTATTAGACCGAAAACCAATAACTAAAAATAAATTATATAACTCAAAGTATCGATTTTTTATGAAATAGTAAAAATAAAGCTTTTGTAATAAAAATACTTAATGAATCTTATCTCGAAGACGTTATTAACTTCTTGATACACATAACTGTCAAAACATGAAACCTCCGCGATGACTGCCATTTACGAACAGTTCACGAATTATCATGTATTACACTACTTTTACACTCGATCGGCCACGATCGGCGCAAACTAACGGATTACTACTTATAAATGTTACCAATCCATAGAAAATAAAACTATGGAGCCAAGGGTTTTTGTTATTATCAACATTACCCCCCCTTTTTTTATGAAAATTGTCGTGTTACCGAACAGGGAACAGAGAACAGAGAATAAGAATTTCAACCTATCAGAAACTGTATATTCCACAATACATGATAGGTTTAAATTCTTATTCTCTGTTCTCTGTTCCCTGTTCTTTTCATTGTGTGGAGTCCTTAGCAAATGGAATCTGAAGCTTGCATTTTAAAATCAGCTTTATATTGACTGTCGCAACAAACTTGCGATCAGTTTGCAACTAATGCAGAATCGGCTTTAGAGATCAGCTTATAATTAATGTAATAATTGTAACTAATGTATGTAGAACCGGCTTTACGGAACACAGTTATGTTAGTTACAGTACTACCAATTTTATAACTAAAAAAGAATACTTTCGACATAGCTATCAGAACATAACCCTGATTAGTTTCTCTGCTGGGTATCGATCATGTAACTTTGGCTCTAGAGCGAAAACATGAAAAGTGAAAATTTTTGATATAATATTTTTAATATGCATACATGTACAGTCATGGACGATGAAAACGTTACAACACTTCTTTTTCGATGGATTTCAGAATATAGTCTGCTCACCGATTGGTTCTTATTTGTTGATCCATAAATAAGAACCAATTATTCGGTGAAATCCATCGAAAAAAAGTGTTGAAAAAATCTTTTTGTCTCTGACCTGTCCATATACACACATACGAGGTCTGTTCAAAAAGTATCGCGAATTTTGTGTTTTTTCAAAAATTATTTATTCATGAATATCTATTTTGTCCCCTTTAAAGTAATCCCCATCAGATATTATACACTTGTGCCAACGTTTTTTCCAATCCTCGAAGCACTTCAAAAAATTATTTTTTGTGATCTTGTTCAGCTCCTCCTTCGATGCCGTCTTTATCTCCTCAATCGTAGCGTAGCATCGTCCTTTCATGGGCCTCTTCAGTTTCGGGAACAAGAAAAAGTCGCAGGGGGCCAAATCTGGGGAATACGGTAGCTGCGGCATCATTAGTGTGTTGTTTTTGGTCAAAAATTCGCGCACAAGCAACGATGTGTGAGCAGGGGCGTTATCATGGTGCAAAAGCCAATTTTTGTTCTTCCACAAATCCGGGCGTTTCTGGCGAATTGCATCGCGCAAATTGCGCATAACTTGCAGGTAATATTCCTTATTGACCGTTCCGATTGGCCAATACTATTTTCTTCACTTCATCAATGTTTTCGTCTGTTGTTGACGTGCTCGGGCGTCCGGCACGCTCTTCGTCGTTCACATCTTCTCGGCCCTCTGAGAACATTTTGTACCACCGATAAACGTTGCTTCGGTCCAAGGTAGCTTCACCATATGCCACAGTCAACATTCGGAATGCGTCCGCGCACTTAATTTTGTTTTTCACACAAAATTTGATACAGATTCTTTGATCCATTTTTTGGAATAGGCAAAAATCGAAGACGAGCCAAAACACGTGCAAGCAAAGCAGCTGTCAAAAATTAACTGAACATTCAAAATGGTCGAACTTGTCGGCATAAGTGAGAGACATGAGTACCAACATAACGCCACAAAAAAATCGAAAATCGAATATACGTAACTCGCGGAAATTCAAAATTCGCGATACTTTTTGAACAGACCTCGTATGCATCACTTCAAATAGTGCAGAAATGAAAAATAGATCTTTGAATTGGGCGTACACGGAAGATCGATCTCGGATCTTAAGAATCGATTCGTCGATTTAATCGGAGCTTAAGAATCGATCTAAAAAATCGAGAATCGGAGGTAAAAAAATCGATTTTGAATCGAACATCCCTAATGTATAGACAGTAGTGTTCATTGGTTCGGGCTGGCTGCGTATAATACCATGTGTTATATACACGTACGTTTTATACGTTTTATACGTATTATACAATAAGTACTAGTTTATATTCCACAGTCTACATAACAAATTGATGATCGTGTTATGTAGTAACACTTATGTAGTAACACTTTAGTCAACTTTAACGTTCAATATCTCACTTCGCAGACCAGTCCTGGACTTTTTTCTGTGAGATTCTTTTATTTTATGCAAAAACGCGTCGAATAAGTTTAATTTTATTGAAATCAGTTCAACCTTGAACCCAGGTAGAAATAAGGTAGTTTTTCTGAATTACTCTCATTTTGTCTCTGTGATAGATTTCCTAACTTCAATAGTTATCAACTTGAACTTAATTTAATATCTCGGTTCGCGGGGCAAAGCGACATTTTTTCTGCCATATTCTTTCATTGCAAAAACGCATCGAATAAGCCTAATTTTATTGATTTTTGAGGTGCAGGTATTAAACTAAATAATTATCAAAGACCTATTTCCACCGAGGATTTAAATCGGATCAGGGGCTATATTCTTGAAAAGTATCGCATACGAAAAATTAGGAAAATACTATAATTTGTGTTACATATACTATAACATTTCCCTAGTTTTTCGTATGGGATACTGTTTAAGAATAGGGGCCCAGAATGTAAGAACCAACCAATTACAGTCAAGCATTTCCCTGTTGTTCGACTGTAACAGAGGAATATTCGACTGTAGTTGATTGGTCTTTATATTCTGATCCAGCTTAAACTCTTGGTGGAAATTAAGTCAAAGATACATAATCGATGCCCTGAACGCAGCTTATGGCTGCATTTTATTTAACACTTATAAGCTAGTCACACACACTTTCCGTAACCTTAAACGTAATATAGGTTTTCGACCAATCGAGTTGCTCGATTCGGTAATCGCAACAACCTTACTATTACAGAAAATGTGACTAGCTTAACGCTCGTGGAATTTCATTTTTGTTATTTATCAAATATTAAACAAGGATCTCAAGGGCTCATACAGTGGACTCAACAGTTGAGTGAGCGCTCGCTATTATTGGTGTATTCTTTTAGCTCATTCAATCAGAATTCTAGATTTAGAAGAATACACCAATAATAGTGAGTGTTTACTCAACTGTTGAATCCGCTGATGCACTCATTCATGAAACTTTATCCCTAAGATAGAAAGTGAAAAGTAAAAATTTGAAGTTAATGGAAAAATTTTTTACTTTACACTTTTTATTCTAGAAAAAAAGTTTCATGATTGATACTCAGGATAAACGATGCTTGCGAGCGTTGCGAGCGTTAAATGGAACAAAGCCTTAGCGTAAGTACTCATGGACGCGTCATTTGACGCGCGAGTCACGCGTTAAATTGAAAAAATAACTAGATTATCGTGACTCCTATACGTCATGTTTAATGCGTCATGTTTACAGTTTAATTTATCCAATTTTAAATAGCGTTGTCATATTTGGTAGCGTTTAGTTTTGTTTAGTATTGAAATGGGAACAGTATTGTTCAATTTTAGTACCAATATAGTTCGATTTCAGAACCAAACAAGATTAAACCATGGCTAAACACTGCCAAACGTGATCATGCCATTTGAAGTTGGATAAATTCAACTGTAAATGCTTCAAACGCGACAGTATTAGAAGTTACTATAATCTAGTTATTTTTTAAATGACGCGTGACGCATGCGTCAAATGATGGGGCGTGCCCATGGCTGCGTTTAGCGGACTCAACGATTGAGTGAGCGCTCGCTGTTATTGGTGTATTCTTTTAGATTATCCAATCAGCATTTTAGGTCTGAAAAAATACATCAATAGCAGCGAGCGTTTACTTAACTGTTGAGTCTGCTGAACGTAGCCATGAGTTCTTACCTTTATGCGGGGTCTACAATAGAAGTCGTAGCAGTCATAGAGTCTTAAGTCGTAGAAAATTACCACAGTCAAATATAAGAAGAATAATCGATTATGATTGTTCAATTTTCTACGACTTAAGACCTTATGATCACTATGACTTCTATTGTAGATTATAGCCCCGCATTAGAGTGCTGTAATATGACAGTCGGAATTTCGAAAAACGGAATCTCGGAAAGATAATAAAGATTAACCAATCCGAATTATTGGGATGCATTACTGTCCGTCTGCACATATACGTTAAATACAAGATTATCGAAATTAATGTTTTTCCAGACGAGGCTTCAGTGCACATCAATGAGCACTGAAGCTAGAAATATTAATATTATTTAATAAAATTTTTGTAATAACTTTGTAAATGTATGTACTTTGAATATATAAAGACAATAATTTATACAAGCTATTAGTTTTCACAGAAAAAATTCACGAAAATAGCCTCTTTTTCAGCCGTCACAGCAGTGTTCCCCCTTAATACCTGATCAAATTTGACCCGGACTGGTTAAAAAAAAACAACAATTTTATATATTTTATTACAAATCTTTATGATCGCCTTCAAAATAGCCTCCTTCTGAGCCAATACAAGCATGCCAACGATTAATCCAATTTTCCATACACTTCTTATAGGCCTCGGCCGGGATGGCCTTTAGTTCCTTCAGCGAATTTCTTTTTATGGCCTCAATCGATTCATGGCGCGTTCCCCGGAGCGGATATTTGAGTTTCGGAAACAGAAAAAAGTCACAGGGAGCCAAATCTGGCGAATACGGTGGCTGAGCGATGACTTTTTTCTCGTGTTTGGCCAAAAATT
>NW_017305020.1:128597-135194 GCF_001594115.1 Trachymyrmex septentrionalis
ATGATTCCGTAATTCCATTGGAAACACAAAATTTCAAGCAAACTCGTTGTTCAATTTTTTTTTCCATAGTAAAAATCGCCAGAGAAACTTTTTGCGTCGTAAACAAATGGCTGCCAAACACACACTAACTGACGTATTCCGCTCAAATTTCACACGAATGTCAGAGAAGGTTGTACCAATCTAGAAAAAAAAAATTTTTACCGATTCAATTTACGCGCGCGGTTTAAATGGACCAGTCCGGGTCAAATTTGATCAGATGGTATATAAATATTCATTTTTCGAGCATATAAATATAACCATTTACATCGTTGTAAAATTATGTGCTTGTCAGTTTAAAACGTTTGGTTGCCCATAGACCAATATTTGAAATTGTGAAAAATCAAAAAATTTATTTTAAATATTTTATAAAAAGGGGTAATTATATAAAAAAATTTCGCAAGAAAATAAAATTTTAATATATTTTTTATTATTATATAATAGAAAATAATGAAAGAATCTTTTAAATTAAAAGACAGTTTGAGGTTAGAATAATAATCCATTTTCCAGAAAAGTCGATCCATGGGTAACCCAACAACAAAAATTTTGGACCGACAAGCAATTTTAATATAATAATAAATATTGCAATAATGAATACTTATCGATCAATTATTCATTAATAATAAAGGGTATAGCAGGATAAGAAGGTGATTTCAGGCCCCAGCACGTAATCGGTTGCTACAGGGGACAAAATTAACATACTGATAAAAGAATATTTTGTGCAAAGTTTCATTTCAAAAGAGCTATACTGTTTCGAGATATTGAACAAAATGTGATTTTTCATTAGTATTTTTTTCTCCGTTAAATCTAAATCTTTACAAAAAAAATCATGGATATAAAGGGTATCAAAAAGATTAGAGTAAGAATTTTGTTGTCATTCTTGGCTCAAAATTCTGTTTTTAAAAAATTCAAGAATTTTTGAAATTGCATTTTTTATATGATATGGTATGAATGTTTTACCACATTTAAAATAATTCAGGAGCTAAATCTTATCATAAATTATATTCATGATTTTTTTCAGATTTTTAGATTTGGTGGAACATACCAAAAAAAATTAAAACCGTTTTTTCGCCATTTTCCGACATAAAATATATTAATTATATTAATAATAATATATGAATAATAAAGTTATGAATATACTATTATGAATAATAATATCTTATAATATTAATAACAGAATACTTTTAAACATAGTGAAAGACACAGGTCAAAAACTTAACAATTTCAAACTAATGTCGTCCCTGAGACTGAGCGTCGCGCGCTACGACAAAATAGTAATGAAGTAAGAAATAGGAATGGTAATAGATATGAATACTGATACATTTCGATTTCAATCCAAAAACATCGACCTTTTTTATATTGTCATACGTTCGCATGGAACCGTTGAATAAAAATATTCGTGACAGCTAGTATAAGTTGACTAAAAGTCGCATTACGATCTTTTTGTCAATGATATCGAGCATACTGCATAAGGTAAATGAATGTACAGTAATCTCTTTCAATTGTCACCTGCGCAAATTGATTGGAATCGTCCCCGTGACATTTGAGATAGTCTACTTTATTTGTTTTCTTAAAGGTCTTGCATTGTGTTCAAAGTTATTTAAACACGAGAGTTAACAATATTTTGCTATTTAAATTTTTCAAACTATACTTTTCAGTTTCTATTGAGAATTTTCATTTAATACCGACACTAATTGTTAGTCAGTTTGTAGCACTTATTTCAATGATTATGAAAAAGCACACACACACACACACACACACAATTATCTACGAGGTAATATTTTATTCTTTTATTAATAAAGGTTTTTTTTTGCTATTTCTGATATTTTTTTCAACAACTACTATTAATTAACACACTAGACAAGTTTATTATGTTTATGTGCTTAACAAAGTTAGAAATTGGTCTTTGCTTAAAAAAAAAAAAATATAATAAATGCTGAAATAGTTAAATTAATTTTTCTGAAGGAGAACAAATGGAATTCTCGCTGTTTAACCTACGCGAATTCTATAATATTAAAGTTTTAAACTATTGTCCGCAGAAATGCAATCGAAGGTAAGTAAAATTACATTTAAGAATTACTTAAAATAGGTTAACTAATATATTTTATGTCGGAAAATGGCGAAAAAACGGTTTTAATTTTTTTTTGGTATGTTCCACCAAATTTAAAAATCTGAAAAAAATCACGAATATAATTTATGATAAGATTTAGCTGCTGAATTATTTTAAAAGTAAAACATTCATATCATATAAAATATGTAATTTCAAAAATTTTTGAATTTTTTAAAAACAAGTTTGAGCAAAGAATGACAAAAAAATTCTTACTCTAATCTTTTTGATACCCTTTATATCCATAATTTTTTTTGTAAAGATTTAGATTTAACAGAGAAAAAATACTAATAAAAAATTATATTTTGTTTGATATCTCGAAACAGTATCTCTTTTGGAATGAAACTTTGCACAAAATATCCTTTTATCAGTGTGTTAATTTTGTCCCCTGTAGCAATCGATTACGTGCTGGGGTCTGAAATCACCTCCTTATCCTGCTATACTCTTTCTTTTTATACGTATAGAAATTCAATTTCGATAATCTTGTATTTAACGTATATGTGCAGACGAACAGTAGCGCATCCCAATAATTCTGATTGATCCCCCTGATTGATTCTATTTCTTTTCTGAAATTCCGACAGTGACTTAGTTTGGTTCATACATTCTAATCCGGTTTAAACTCTCGGTGGAAACTACGTCTAGCATGGTACAGCACCCTTATAGAAACCTGGGGTCGATTGTGTATCTTGAAATGAGGTGAAAATTACAAAAGTGAACAAATTCACTAGAATACTCATAATTTAATTGGTCAATACCTAGTAATTGCTCACTTTTGTAATTTTCACCTCATTTCAAAATACATAATCGAGCCCTTGAACTGCTATCTTTTGACTATATAACATGGATTGCTAGCAGCAACTTCAGACTGCATGTCAAGATGTGTGGCGCCATAATCGACTAATTGAGGAATACGTGAACTAACGTCACAGCTGGTAGGCGTGCTCAGGCATATCGAAGCTGACTTTAGATGTACTATTGATTGAACATGCACGTGCAAATCTTTATTGCGAAAGCATTAAAAAATATACGCATAACTGTGTTATTCATAATTTCAACTCGTATCGTTAAATTCTACAAACATTTATAATTACGTATTTTTGATGTTGGTTAATATGTAGCTGACGTTATATAGCTGTGACAAATCCATGTTTATGATGATGGGACGTCAGATTCGTTAAGAATCCATGACCAATTAATTATGTTAAACAATACCTTGCTACTTAGGACATACATGTGTGTGTGTGTCCTAAGTAGCAAGGTATTGTTTAATATAATTGTGTGTGTGTGCGCGCGCGTGTGTGCGTGTGTGTGCGTGCGTGCGTGTGTGTGTGACATAATACATATTTGATATAAATTTACATTTTATATAAAAATTATTAAATATAACGTATTTTTTCTATGAGATTATATTACGTTCAAATTATTTGCAGTATATTATTTAATTATTTGATTTAATATGTATTCTGTTGAGAATACAAGTATTTGAGTTCAGCGCGTTTCTGTACTCGAGTGTACAGACCAATACTTTATGCGTGACTGTACTGTACTCGACTCAAGCGCAGCTCGGAAAACTTCGACACTCATCGTAATTAACCGATATCCGTTTAAGTGATCTCTCTCACAGTCTCAGCTTGAATTCCGATATGAGAGGACAGCACACTCGCGGATTTTAAAATTTACTTTTCAATAAACTACGTTCAATTATAAGTTTCTACTTAATTACTGGCTCAACCCATCCAACCACGCTCTGCTAACAAGAAGTATTATCATATTCTTACTATGAAGTAAATGTACAATAATTATATTTCATACATTATTAATGCTGCATCGAATGATAATTATATCGCATATTAATCGTCGTGATAAAAAGTATCAAATATTTCTTAATTTTTTATTTTAATACCATATTGATAAAGTTGATAAACAATATACGTAAAAAGGTGCTTGATTTTTCTTACACATGTGTTTAATTGTCTTATTCTATTCATAAAATTTTTTTAAATTTATATAATATAATCTATTTTTTTTATATTAATCTGCGTATATCATATTTTATCTCTTATTTATTTCAAATGAAACTAAGTAATCTCTTGTTTTTTGTCTTTAAATATTTCAATACTTATCAAATATTATATTTTAATATTTACGTAAATGTTTACAATAATAACGCACAAAACATAATATACATCACAAATTTAGTAGCAACTAAATTAATTCTACATGTTAAACTTAAAATATAAGTTTTTTATAATAGAAACAACCTAAAGTATATTTGAATTTGCCGCGCTTTTGGTCGATGAGACGGGGCTTAACATCAAAGATGGATATATGTATTGTGGAGACACATTTACACTTACACACACTCTCTCAGTTATACTTCATGCCATATACTCATGTAAACATACTCCGCGACCAGATGGCGTGCTCTCGCAAACACCATACTCAATCTCCCACCTAGATACTTCTTCGAAAACCTTCCTTCTCCTTCGAGAACGAGTTTCCTTCGAGAACATTATCATTCCTATTAGAGCCGTCCTTATATACGACATAGTTACAACCTCGCCATAAGATATTGTATTTGTTATTTAATAAACGTTATTACTTGTTAACTTGAGTGCCATCCATTACCTACATTCATTATATGTAGCAATCCGCTACATAACTGGTGACCCCGACGTGATCTGAAGACGCGATCACTCAATGTGATCAATAGATAGATTATATCAGCAATCGCACAAACGCCCGCCATTACTACTCATACGGTGAGCACGTGCAAGCATATCGTTATTTATGACGCTGCTACCAAGCCTCCCGACTGATGTATCCACGGGAGAAGAGGACCTTAGCATGCGAGACCAGGCACAACGTACAACGTCCTGCCAAGAAGAATTCGGGGCAGAATTCCAACTCCTAAAAACTGGCCATGTTTTAGAAGAACTGCCCCAAGTCGTTCTCACTACTTGAATCCGTTTTATGCTTATCGTATAAGATCGGATGAGGTCAAATACTATGCGGTCGTTCGCCACCTCGATGAAGTCACCTTGACGACCGTTTCCGACATCCTGAATAACCCACCGGCAAGCGATAAGTACGGCAAAATTAAAGAGGCCTTAACTTACTAGGTTCACAGATTCACAGGAGAAGCAAATGCGGACGCTCCTATCAGGCATCGAGCTCGGTGATAAGAAACCCTCGCAACTCCTACCGGAAATGAGATCTCTTGCAGGAGAAAACGCCACCGAAGGCCGGCTACGCACCCTCTGGCAACAACGCATGCCCACCCGCATCCAGGAAATGCTGTTGATTTTGGATAACACTAATCTAAACAAGTTAGCGGAATGCGTCGACAAATTTCATGAACACTTCACCGATGGACATCCATGCAGCACAGGCGATGCTAACAAGTGCCCAAGGTGTCATCAATGCAGTCCAAGCGACATCAACGGATCTACGAGACACCGTACAGCAGTTGACCAATTAAATGACCACGGACCTACGAGACATTATACAGCAGTTGGCCAAGCAAATAATCACGCTATTAACCCGGATGGACAGCTGTTAACCCGGACAGACGATCCCGCTCAAAGTCCCGCAGCAGAAGCCGCACACGACGATCGAGCAACATGCACAATACCGCTACGAATGAGGCAAGTCAGTGCTATTATCATCGGAGATTTGGCGACCAAGCACAAAAGTGCATAGCGCCCTGTAGCGCACATGCAAATTGTCAGGGAAACGAATAAGATCGCCGTTAGTTGAAGCCACGACGGTCTTGAGCTATCCCTGCGGCTCCACGTTACCAACAGGCCTAACCTTCCTTGTTGACACTGGCGCGGATATTTTGTTCTTATCATCGTCGGAAATCAAGAAAACTATCTTACCGATGCCACTCGTTCTATATGCCGTCAACGGCTCACAGGTCAAGACGTATGGACAAAAAATACTTAGACTTTGGCATACGCAGACCAATCACGTGATAATTCACCGTGGCCGACGTCTCACGTCCGGTCATTGGAGCAGACTTGCTCAAACACTATGGATTTATAGTGGACATTCAAGTGAAACATCTTATCGATAAACTAACGCAATTAAATGTCCCAGGGTTTAAGAGACAGATTGCCTACACTTCCATTAAAACGATCGATTCCACTCCAACATACCATCACATCCTGGCGGATTACTCGAGAATCACCAAGGAACCACGGTTACCGGCAAACACGGCTCATGGAATTTTCCACCACATCAAAACTAAAGGTCCTCCAGTTGCCAGCCGACCGCGACAACTGCCGCCAGACAAATTTAAAATTGCAAAAGAAGAATTTGTAAATTTGGTACAGTTCGGCATCTGACGACTTTCCAATAGCTCTTGGGCGGCTACTACTGCATCTGGTATCAAAGAAGCAACTCGGAGTGTGGAGACCTTGCGGGGATTACCGAGGCCTAAACGCGGTGAC
>NW_017305020.1:135294-144596 GCF_001594115.1 Trachymyrmex septentrionalis
GGCTACTACTGCATCTGGTATCAAAGAAGCAACCCGGAGTGTGGAGACCTTGCGGGGATTACCGAGGCCTAAACGCGGTGACGACCCCAGACAGATACTCACTGCCTCACATACATGACCTCGCCAACATTCTGCACGGTAAACATATATTCTCCACACTCTAGTTAAAGCATATCACCCTAAGGTATTGTATCTGTCCCCAAAGAAGACGTCCCAAAGACGGCGGTAACTACGCTCTCTTTAGTCTATTCGAATTCGTCACCATGCCTTTCGACTTACGGAATGCAACATAAATCTTCCAACGACTAATGAATCAGGTCTTACCAAGGCTTAGAATGATGTTTCGCTCACGTAGACGACGTGCTCGTAGCCTCAACTGACGAGGAGCAACACAAAAAGGATCTACGTCAGGTCTTCCAGCAACTCCAGAAGGCAGGCATCACGATCAACCCAGTTAAGTGCAAATTCGGGCAGAGGAACATACAATTTCTCGGACACGAGATTAACAGCGACGGTATCAAACCTCGGGCAGACAAGGTAAAAGCAATTACTAATTTTACATGACCTGAGACGAAATTCAATTCCGCAGATTTCTTGGCATGTTAAACTATTATCGTCGTCACCTGAAGAATGCCAAAAACCAGAGACCGCTACATGAGCTATTAAAAGATAGTAAGAAAAATGACAAAAGACGTGTGCCTTGGAATGCCAAGACGAAATAGCCACATTCGAAGCCTGCAAAGCGGAACTTGCAAATGCTACTCTACTGGTACGCTCGATCGAGGGAGCAACGCTGCTTCTCTCCACTGATGCATCAGACACTGTCCTAGGAGCTTCATTAGAATAGGTGAGCAATAACCAATTGTCACCTATAGCATTCTATTCTAAAAAACTCTCTGATACACAAAAGAAATATAGCATGTATGATCGAGAGCTTCTAGTGATCTACGAAAGTATTAAATATTTTAAAGACATACTTCAAGATCGCATAGTCACTATTAGAACTGATCATAAACCTCTAACCCATTCAGACAGTGATTAGACAAAGCGTTACCTCGACAAGCTCGACAGTTAGATTTGATTGCTCAATTCACCACAAACATTATACAAATCGCTGGACAGGAAAATATAGTTCCTGATACGTTGTCACGTATCCAAGTTCCAGTCATTACTACTACAGAAGAACTATCCAAGGACACGCAAAACAAGCGAAAGATGAAAAGCTCCAAGAACTTCTCAAAAGCGAATCAGCTTTACAGTTAAAAGAATTCACATTACTAGGCTCAACCATACCACTTTACTGCGACATTAAAAGGCGTCATACGACCTTATATCCCAGGAATTGTGAGGAAAAGAATCTTCGACGCCGTGCGTAGAATGGCACACCCCAGCGGCAGAGTCACCAAACATCAAATTGGACAAAAATTCGTTTGGCCGGGAATCAACAGAGACATCACACATTGGGCACGTACCTACCTCCGTAGTGCCAACGTAGCAAAATTAAATGGCACACCAAAAATATTCCTCAAAAGATTCCAACGCTGGATCAGTGTTTGCACCAAGTTCACCTTGATCTCATCGGCTCTCTCTCGGAGATAAGAGGATATAGGTATTGTTTAACCATGATTGACCGCTTTTCTAGATGGCCTGAAGCCATTCCACTCCCCAACATGGCCGCGCAAACAATTGCCGCAGCATTCATCGACGGTTGGGTAGTACGCTTCGGCACACCTGCCGTTATCACTACTGATCAAGGCAAACAATTCGAAGTCTTTTCCAGGCACTCTCGAAATTCCTGGGCAGCAAGAAGACCAGAACATCTCCTTATTATTTAGCGTCAAACGGCCTGATTGAGAGATGGCACCGCACTCTTAAAACTGCGATAACTTGCTACGAAGACGGAAGACAATGGCTAGACCTTTTGCCTACAGTACTGCTAAGCCTGCGCACATGTCTGAAAGAAGATCTGAAATGCTCTCCAGCTGAGTTAGTCCACGGCGCACCGCTGAGAGTACCCAGAGAATTTCTAGAGAACCTAGATCCGACAGACACGAAAACCTTCGTCATGGCACTTCGTAAACGCATACGACAACTCCGTCCACAACCAACGCATTACTATGGGAAACGGAGAGTCTTTCGACAACAACAACTAAAACAGGCCACACACGTTTTCGTCAGGAAAGACGGCATTCGAAAACCACTCCAACATCCTTACATCGGACCACACGAAGTGATACGCAGGAAAAAACAGGTTTACGTGATCCACATGAATGGCCATAATGTAGCCCTATCAACAGAAAGACTGAAACCCGCCTTCTTACACAACGCAGAAGAAGTGCCGGAATCGCCACAAGAAGCCACAACAGAAAACATGGCACATTACACTAAAGAAAAAATGTGATAAGTTTAAAAAAGTACGATTCGCCTATGCATACATGGTCTCTCGGAGGAGAGTACATGTGGAGACATTCACACTTACATACACACTATTAGTACTTCATGTCGTATATTCATGTAAACATACTCCGCGATCAGATGGCGCGCTCTCGCAAACTATACTCAATCTTCCACCTAGATACTCCTTCGAGAACGAGTTTCCTTCGAGAACATTAACATTCCTACTAGAGTCATCCTTATACACGACATAGTTACTTTACAACCTCGCGATAAGATATTGTATTTGCTATTTAATAAACATTGTTACTTGTTAACTCGAGTGCCATCCATTACCTACATTCATTATATGTAGCAATCCGTTATAGTATGTACATACCTCTCTTTCTGTTGCATGGAATAACTACCAGTCTGAAGTTGCTGCTAGCAGTCCATGTTATATAGTAAGCTGCTGTTACGTCTAGTAGAACTCCACGATTTCCTCATTTCGCGAACATTCGATAAGGGGCACGTTCTGGGGAAACACTATTCGTGCTATGGACGCAAACGCTACCAATGCTGTTCGTGGAGTCAATAGTGCGATAGCGTTAGCAAGCTCCATGAACAATTCTAATGTAGCGTTGGTAGCATTTAACCAGAGAGATTTAATATTTGTCGAGGTTAAGTTAATGTAGGGGATTCTGTTTTCAATCACCGACTAAACTTTTCTCTGTAATTTAAATTTTTAGGGTTTTGTAACGTAAATTTTTAACTTTCTAGTAGTGAATAACATAACGCAATCTCAATTGCAATCTCTATGATGGTTTGCCGGAGTGAACAATGTAAATTAGATCAAAAAATTAATAGTTACGCTGAGTAAATTAATCAGATAAATGGAAGAATCCTCGAGCATTTATTATCGATTTGAGAAGAAGCGTATCTACATCTAATAAGGACCTTAAGCATCTGCAGCGGAATACCTTGCCGCGCTATACCGTAATAGTAACTTTTTTACGTATACGGGAATTAAAAATCGTCGGTAACAAGATACTCTGACTTTTACATTTGTAATTAAATAAAATACACAAGTTGAACTCTGCAGAAACTTTGAAAAGTTAAAGATGATACATAAACAAGAATTACGTTCACCACTCCAGCCTAGTGGCAAGTCATCAATTGCAGAGATTGAAATTGAGATTGCATTCACTACAATAAAATTTTTAACTCACATGTTACGTACGTACGTTATCTACTCTACAAAATTCTAAAGAGAGAAAAGTTTGGTGCCATTTAAGAACAAAATCCCCTCAAACATTAATCTAACTTTGACGAATTAAACGCTAGCAACGTTACCTCTAACGTTACATTACATCAGAAGGAATAATGATGATAGTGCGCAGTTGTGATGCAACACACTAGCATTAGTGACGTCATGATCGTGTTTGTTAGCGCTATCTGCAGCTCCGTGAACAGTTTGTAGCACTAAATAGCACGTATAGCGTCTCCCCGAACAACCAAGGTGATTGCTGGAACAAGATATGAGAAAAAACGCGAGCGTTAACGCTCAGCAAACGAGAATGGATTGAAATGAATTAAAATGGATTAAGATTTTCAGAAATATTGATTTATGATTGTTAAAATAAATGCTTTTCAATCCTAAATGCATTTTTATTCATTTATAGGAATTGCATGAAAAGGCATGGAGCATATCTCTATGCCTTTTAATCTAAAAATAATATTAGCTTTTTCTGTGCATTGTGAATACTGTTCAATTCAAAATTTTGAATAGAAAATACAATTTCCATTTTAATCCAATTGCATCCAATTGGATCTAATTGAATCCAATTAAATCCAAAAAAAGTATTCGCTATTTAAAATTCTATCCGTATTCGAATAGAAAAAATTTCAATCCATTTTAATCCATTCTCGTTTGCTGGGCGGTCACCGATCGGTGAGCGTGACAATATTTAAGAAATGTGTCGTTGAAAACCTTCCCAATGATTTTGGAAAGATAGGCAAAAACATAGATACCCAGAATAGCCTGATACGCGATAATAAAATTTACGACAGAATTCCCAGCAAACAAGAATGAATTAAAATGGATTAAAATTTTGTTAATGCGTACTTTAAATCCATGAAAATGGATTGAATGTATTGAAATGGATTAGATTCAAGCATTAGTTTAATATTCGAAAAAAAAACATTCATATTTCAGGATTACAAATTTTATTCCTAAGATATTTATAATAATTATATTTGAAATTAACTATATTTCAAATTGATATTAAAAAATGCATTTTAGTGGGATTCAAACCTGGGACCACTGGATTATGAATCTTCTATATTACCTGCTACACCACTTCTTCAATAGTAAATATATTATTCATTCTCTATTTTAATTACAACCAGCTAAACTAGTAATGAAATTATAAATATAATAAAAATATCATCGTTTAACAGATATAATAAAATGTAAACAATTTATATTACTATGAGACAACATTGGTAATAAGTGTCGGATAATCTAATCTCGCTTGGCCGATGTCGCGCGCCATGATTAGCCTAATATTCGGACTGTGTTCGACTTGGTTTGCGAGTGTTCGCATTGATCATTCATTTTACTTCTAATCAAAGAGAAACAAAAGAACATAGCTCAATTATTTTTAAGTTACTTTTTTGAACTTAGTTGAATTAAAACAAAACATTTTTTACTTATAATTCTGAATAATATAAGTAGCATTTATGGTCCATTTTTAAGTAAAAACTTTTTTTTATTCAATTAGATTGAAAAACTGCATTTCACATTCAGATACATTAGATGATACGAAGATTAGATGATACCACTACGGTCTGAATGTTAAGATGTTGAACTATTAGGAGTATAAATAAGTTTCCGCTGTTTTTTATCAAAAATTGGGCATTTATTGTGAAAGAACGGTACCTAATGTTTCATTCGAAGTAATGTCCATCGCTAGCCACTACTTTTTCCCATCTTTCTGGCAGCATACGGATACCGCGTCGGAAAAACGCTTTATCTTTTGAAATCATCCACGAATCGACCCAATTTTTAGTATCTTCATATGATATGAAGTGTTGCTCAGACAGACCATGCGCCATCGATTGAAACAGGTAGTAATCAGAAGGAGCAATGTCTGGTGAATACGGCGGGTGGGGTAAAATTTCCCAATTGAGTGTTTCCAAGGTTAGATTTTGACCGGCGCCGCAACATGTGGACGAGCATCATGCAGAAGAATAACTTTGTCGTGTCTGGAGTAATAGTGGGCGCGTTTTTCCTTGCTCGGCTCAATCTCATCAATTGTGTTCGGTAGAGAGCCCCAGTAATGGTTTCGTTCGGTTTGAGCAACTCATAATAAACGACACCTAGCTGATCCCACAACATGAGCTTTTTCCCATGAATGTTC
This sequence comes from Trachymyrmex septentrionalis, assembly GCF_001594115.1. NCBI lineage: Eukaryota > Metazoa > Arthropoda > Insecta > Hymenoptera > Formicidae > Trachymyrmex > Trachymyrmex septentrionalis. Next base: position 141,090 of record NW_017305020.1, read on the forward strand.
GGCTTGGCTGTCGATGTTGAAGCATGGCCAGGTGGTTTCCATGATTTCTTCTTCTTTGGGTTATCGTAGTGGATCTATTTTTCATCACCAGTGACTACACGGTGCAAAAAACCCTTTCGTTTATGCCTGGCAAGCAGCATTTCACATGTAAAAAATCGGCGTTCAACGTTTCTCGGCTTCAGTTCATATGGAACCCAATTTCCTTGCTTTTGAATCATTCCCAACGATTTTAAGCGATGTGAAATTGCTGGTTGAGTCACTCCTAATGTAAGTGCAAGTGCTTCTTGCGTTTGGCACGAATCTTCATCCAATAATGCTTCCAATTCCGCGTCTTCGTACACTTTCGGCCTTCCGCTACGTTCTTTGTCTTCGACGTCAAATTCACCGTTCTTAAACTTTTGAAACCACTCACGGCAACTTCTCTCACTTAAGGCAGCCTCACCATATGCTTCTACAAGCAATCGATGCGCCTCAGCTGCAGATTTCTTCAAATTAAAGAAGTAAATCAAAAGCTCCCGCAAATGATGCTTATTCGGCTCAAAACTCGACATTTTCGCACGAAAAAAGATATAAGATGCTGATGCAAAATCGCTAATATTTCAAGGTTATGTTCTTGTCAGATGTCCAACCTTACGATATGACGTTTTACAGCTGATAATTTTAACTATAACATACTGGTAGCGCCATTGTTTGTCAAACAGCGGAAACTTATTTATACTCCCAAAACTATATATTCAATTAATTATAATATTATATATTCAATTAAATGAATTAATTTCAGATATAATAATTACTTGCCGATATGGTTGTCGGACTTTCAACGCAATTAATCTGAAATATTAATAATCCCCCCAAATTTCCTAAATCTTAAAAAACTGTAATAAACTTATTGCGAAAAATATTGCCTCGGCCGGGAGTCGAACCCTGATCTCTTGCATTCCGTTCTCGCACGGAATGCAAGAGATCCGAGTTCGATTTCCGGTCGAGGCAATATTTTTCGCAATAAGTTGTGTGAATGTCCGATAATCTATCGGCACGCAATTATTATTTCTGAAAATTAATTTAATTTAAATGAGTGAATGATTATATAGTATGGTAGTTCAACATCTTAATACTCGTATTTCAAGTTTTGATATAATTGAGATGCGACGTTGTCAAATAGTGCAATATCAGTTAATATACTGCTTTGTCAGCGTAATATAAGAAATTTTTTCAAGGACGTTAATATGTTTTGACGATGACATCATCAATGTAATTTGACACAACAAAAATGCAACATTTGCAATTTCATTAAAATATAGCTGCTTTGTTAGCGTAATTTAAGATTTTTTCAAGAGCATGAGATATCTGATATTATTAATAAAAATAGCGCACATAATGATATAAAAATGACAAGATTTAGGTGCATCGCGTCATTAGTCAATTCGACAGCACAAATGATACAACATGGAGCACGATTGATTGAGCAAGCTACTCTGCTTACAAGGAAAATTTTACAATTGTCCGGAACCGATTTGATTCTTCATAAAATATGTTGTAAAACACAAAAATCTAAGAGACACGTATTTTTTTTATACGTACACTCATGTTTAAGGGAAGAAACATCCCTTTAAAAAAAAACGGTATTTTTGTTTTGAGCCGAATATCGTCAGAAGTATAAAAAATAGAAAAAAAATTTTTAACAAAATTTTTAAAACAAAAGTTGTAAGTTTCAAGAGTACTTTAATGTTATAAAAAAAATAATTTAAAAAAAATGTTAAATGAAAAGGAGCATACAGCCACACTTTAAATACCTAGCGCCTTCCCGGTCCTAGTGTTAAGATGTTGAACTATTGTACTATCCAATATACATTCAATTAAATTGAATTAATATTTCAGAATTAAATTGAGAGCCGATAAATCATCGGATTCACACAATCATTCTGATAATCCCCCCAAATTCACCCAAATCTTAAAAAACTGTAATAAACTTAATGCGAAAAATATTGCCTCGGCCGGGAGTCGAACCTGGATCTCTTGCATTCCGTGCAGGTGAATTTGGGGGAATTATCAGAATGATTGTGTGAATCCGATGATTTATCGGCTCTCAATTTAATTCCGAAATATTAATTCAATTTAATTGAATGTATATTGGATAGTAGTTCAACATCTTAACACTAGGACCGGGAAGGCGCTAGGTATTTAAAGTGTGGCTGTATGCTCCTTTTCATTTAACATTTGTAACAATTAAAGCCACTTTCTAATATTTAAAAATTAAAAAAAAAATTTTTTTGCTTAACAAAATCCCCCCACCACCCGTAATTTTCTTAAATTTTTAATTTTTTTTTACCAAATTAAAGATTACATTTTTACAAATTCAACCATGTGTAATAAAGACATTATTTTCGAGAATTAATTATTAACGCTTCTATATATACGCTATCCATGCTCATATACGTAAGTAATTGTCGTCGAAACGATAAAATACATAAATCAAGAGTTATAAATTTTATTATTTTTCCTTAAAGTGAGTAAAACTTTTTTATTTATCTCTGTACATTATTTCCTTATAATATCTTAAGATTATTCTCTTAAAGTTATTTCCAGTTTGACGCTTTAATATCTTATTTGCTTATCGTTTACGTAAATTTCTAAATGTTTACACACATATATTGGGTTGTCCGGAAAGTTCGTGCGTAAAATCCGCACGGACTTTCCGGACAACCCAATATTTTGTATCGTTTACTCATTATATTCATTACAATAATGATACTCGATGAAAAAATATTTCAAACATAATGTGTCTTCTTGTACCATGAACATTTTACTATAGCTATTATATTAGGTTGTTCGGAAAGTAATTTCGTTTGTTTTATGAAAATGAATGGCAATACCTTTTGCCATCTTTCTGGCAGTAGCATGATTCCACGCTCATAAAATTTTTGTTCTTTGCTGGCAAAAAACTGATCCAGGTGATTTTTGACTTCCTCATTTGAAGTAAAGGTTTTACCATCTAAAAAATTTTGTAGAGACCGGAACAAATAATAATCAGAAGGTGCCAGATCTGGAGAATATGGTGGGTGTGACAGTATATCCCATCCAAGCTGTAAAAACTTTTGACGAGTTACCAAACTTGTATGAGGTCTCGCATTATCTTAGTGGAACACTACACCTTTTCTATTGATCAATTCTGGCCTTTTCTGTTTAAGTGAATCATTCAATTTGTCCAACTGATGACAGTACATTTCAGAATTGATTGTTGTGTTGTCCGGTAGAAAAAAAAACGATTCCTTTGAAATCCCACCAAACAGATAGCATCACCTTTTTTTGATGAATCGGCTTTCGAAGTGCTTTGAGCCGGTTCATCTTTTTTACTCCATGATCTCTTGCGTTTAACATTGTTGTAGACAACCCATTTCTCGTCCCCAGTGATGATGCGCTTCAAAAATGGATCATTTTCTTGACGTTTGAGAAGCAAATCACAGACGTCAATGCGACGGCACAAATTTCTTTCCGAAAGAACATGAG
>NW_017305020.1:144774-160208 GCF_001594115.1 Trachymyrmex septentrionalis
CCTTCCAGAACGTGGTGCATCTTCAACATCAAAATTGCCGGATCGAAATTTTGCAAACCAGTTTTGGCACTGGAGTTCTGTCAATACATCTTCTCCATTCACATCGAATAATTTTTTTCTTGCTTGAACAGAATTTTTATCTTTACTATAGTAAAAAAGTAAAATATGCCGAAAATCCTGCTTTTCACTTTCCATATTTGATAGGGCACCAACCAAAAACTACTGCGTAGAATCAATCGAACTTTTTTCACAAGCAAGCCTTGCTATATCAGCTGTCAAAATATATAATGATTATGCGGCTTAAGTGTGAAGTTGGCTGTAAAAAAATACAATTAAGTCCTCTGTTGGGAAAAAACGGAATTACTTTCCGAACAACCCAATATATTACTGCAATCTTCGATGTCACATGTTGTTGAACTTTTGTCAAAACTAAATTCTACTGGATTTTTAAATTCTTCTGGCCTCTTTCGTTTGTATAACCACTTTTAAATCATGAATATTTAAATAAGTTGTGATATCGCGGGGATGACAATTGATTATGTATAAGAGATTGTATTTTATTATATTATTTCGTTCATGTAAATTTATGTTACTTACTATTGACACAGCAGATAGGATCACGATTGTGAAAGAAGAACAATCTTATCAGAATACTTTCTTTATTTCCCTTCTCTTTTAACAATCTTGTTGTCACGTTCTAGTGCACATGTACTCAGCTCGACAACTGCACAGAGACTCCCGCTCACGGACGACAACTCGTTACCCCCCGATCGCGCGGTCTTTAGCTGCTCGTTCTTTTTCCCTCACACACTCTCCCGCTCGCTCCGGCGCGAGTGCCCAATGAGATCTCTCGCTTTTCTCCGAAAGGCGGGAGACACGCATGAAACATTTCCAACACTTCCACCGTTTCTGCGTGTCATACGCTCTATTACACCTACACTTTCACGCAACATACAAAAACGTTCTCTCGGAAGTGCCTTCGTAAAAATATCCGCTTTTTGGTTTTCTGTACACAAGTACTCGACCTTTAGTTCTCTTGACTCTATTTTTTCGCGTATAAAATGATAACGGACATCTATGTGCTTTGTACGTTTGTGAAACTCAGGATTTTTAACTAACTTTATCGCACTAATATTGTCTACAAAAATCACAGTCTCGTTATCACATGGATGTCCGATACCATCTAATAGCCTTCGCAGCCATATCGCTTCTTTTGACGCTGCCGACGCAGCAACGTATTCCGACTCTGTCGTGCTCAATGTTACCAACTTTTGACGTTGGCTCGACCATGTAACGGGACCACCGGCGAGTTGGAAAACATAACCTGTCGTTGATCTCCTCGTTTCGAGATCGCTTGCGTAGTCGGCATCCGAATATCCGACTAATTTTGGCACGCTTCCACCGCCACGAAACTTGATTCCGTACTCGATCGTTCCGGACAAATACGCAAATATTTGCTTCACCGATCGCCAGTGATCATTGTTGTGATTATTCAGAAATCGACTCACAGAGTTTACCGCGTATGCTATGTCGGGTCTCGATATAATTGCCAAAAACATGAGTGATCCTACGGCCTCTCTGTACGGCACGTTTTCCGCTCGTTCTTCCCCCTCGACAATGGGGTGCAAAATTACACTCGGATTCGACGGCACACTCATTGGCTTCGCACAGCCCATACCAAACCTCTCAATCACACGCTTAGTGTATGCACTCTGGTGTATAAACAAACTCTTTTCTTTGCGATCGCGCTCGATTTGCATGCCGACAAATAGGCTCGTATCGCCGATCGTGATTTTAAATGAATCGTTGAGATGCCTGAGCACGCACTCCAAAGCATCTCTCGATTCTGCGGCAAGCAAACCGTCGTCTACAAATAATGCCAAATACACAACCGATCTTTCTACCTTACCGACGAATATACATTTGTCCGCGTCAGTCTCGTGAAACTCGAACTGTCTCAAGAACGCACGGAACTCGCGGTTCCAACACCGAGGTGCCTGTTTTTGAGACCATACAGAGATTTTTGTAAGTGACAAACGACACTTTTCGCGGCACTTCGTTTCACTGTCAATCCTTCCGGTACTTCCATGAAAACTTCTTCGTCCAGTTTCCCGTACAGAAATGCTGTCTGCACATCGAACTGTGTTAACTCGAGATCCTTCTCCGCGACGACGGCCAACAATACTCTCAGTGAGTCGTAACGCACAACCGGGGCGAATGTTTCAGTGAAGTCGACTCCTTTCCGTTGCATAAAGCCTCGTGCGCAGAGACGTGCCTTGAACTTGACAACATCGCCTCCCGTGTTCTTCACGACCTTGAAAACCCACTTCGAATCGACTGTTTTCATTTCCGGCTTCCTTTCGACTAGCGTCCACGTTTTATTCTCGTCGAGAGCACTCAGTTCCTTACTGATCGCCTTGATCCATTTGTGAGCGTCGTCACTGCGCATCGCCTCCTCAAATGTTCCCGGAATTTCGTATTCAGCCCCGTTCAATTCGTATCGCAACAGTCGCTTCAAGGATTCTCGATCGCGTAACTTTCGTACAGTCTCGCCTGGTGCTTGCACAGCAAATCCTGGCGAACCATTTTCTGCGGCCGGCAAGAACACCACCTCTTCGTCACTGTCTTGATCGTTGTCCTTTTCGCATACTGGAGCAGCCTTCCACCTTTGGTAGGACTATTTCGTCGTCCGACTCTCTATTCACCGAGAGCTTATTTTTTTTGTTTTTCTCGTTAAAAACAACATCACGTGTAACCGAAACCATTTTTGTCGCCGGATCGTACACGCCGATCGAAGAATTTGAATCGTAGCCGACAAGTATCATTTTCTTCGCTCGAGCATCGAATTTCGTCGTTTTCTGTTTCGGGATATTTACAAACGCTTCAGACCCGAATATACGCAAGTGACTCATGTTAGGCTTCCGACCGATCCACCTTTCGTACGGTGTCGCACCGTTTCTCACGCTCGACGTACCTGCTCGGTTCATTAAATAAATAGCCGTGCTGCACGCCTCGGCCCATAATTTATTCGGCAATCCTTTTGCATGCAACATTGTTCTCGCGCTTTCAATCAGGGTGCGGTTATCGCGTTCCGCTTTCCCATTCTGTTCGGGCGTATACGGTGCCGTATACTCTCGCTGAATTCCGCGCGAATCGAGATAATTTTTCATTTCTTTATTTTTAAACTCGCGCCCATTATCGGATCTAAGAACGCGCATCGTTCTCCCGAATTTGTTCTCGATCAGCTTGTCAAATATTTTTAATTTCCCGAGTACGTCGCTCTTATGACGCAGGAAATAAATATACCGGAAGCTCGTGGCATCATCTTTGAACGTGAGCAGAAAACGCGAACCACCCAGTGACTCAACGGGCATTGGCCCACACACGTCCGTGTGTACCACTTCGCCCGGTACAGTATTTTCGCGCATACGTTCCTTTTTGAACATTTTACGATGCGATTTACCTATTTGACAATCCTCGCAAAATATCTCACCGGTCTTCGGTAATTCGACCCCTTCAACTAGTCCCTTTTCGACCAGCTCGCGTAGCGCTCGCCCGTTCAGATGACCAAATCTCTCGTGCCAAATCGAGAAGTTCGTCCTCGCCACATTCGCCTCATTGACTTCTGCTGCACACTTTACTCGAAATAGCATCCTATAGATCTGGTTCTCCTGTTTAATTCCATATGCGATGATGTCTACATTGTCTTTGATCAGCACTTGTTTACCCGAGAACGACACTTCGTAACCTCGAGAGGTGCACACGCCGACTGAAAATAAATTTTTTTTCATGTCGGGAATGTATAGGACTTTCTCAATGCGCGACGAACTCCAGACACCACCGACGTATCTCTCGATCGCAATCGTCCCTTCGCCCACGACCTTGCACTGTTTATTGTCTCCAAGAGACACCGAGCCGCCGTCTGCAAGATCGTGATACTCGCTGAACCATTCGCGCCTATATGTAATATGACGTGACGCGCCACTGTCGGTAATCCAGGATTCGCTTTTGTTGGCTCGAAGCACAGATTCCACTATATAGTTTGGAATTTCATAACTTCCGTTTTTGACGACTTTGTTTGGGCTTCTCGACCACGTTTGCTCGACGACAAAGGCGCAATCACGTGACCGGCTCACATCGCTGTCGCTGTTTTCCCTTCTTTTATTTCGGCACTCACGCGCGTAATGTCCGAGTTCGTGGCACTTGAAACATTTTATTTTTGTTTTATCCCGCACACCTCGCTTCTTTTTCGCGTCGTGCGAACTCTCCTTTTCATTTTTATTTGTGCCCGATTTTCTTGTCGCCAAAAATGCTCCAGGAGCTTCGTCGTTCGCCGACAATCGTGCCTCTTCACGTAAAAGTCTTTCTTGCAGATTTTCAAGATTCTGCGAATCCACCGGCACATTGTCCCATGCGGTTTGAAAAATCGCGTATTTCGTGGTTAAACTCCCAAGAATTTTCGCCATGATCGTGCTGTTTGACACAGACTCACCGAGATCAATCAATTGCGCCGCCATGTTTTGCACCTTCGCGATGTGCTGCATCATCGAGTCCTCCGGTGCCATTTTGTACTCGTAAAGTCTCGTCATTAGCAAAAGTTTGTTCGATGCCGACTTTTGTTTGTGCACACTGGCCAATCTACGCCACATTTCACTCGCGGAACCACACGTTAATAGCGGTCGCAACTGTTCCGGCTCAAGTGGAAGCCAGCAGGAAACTCGCGCGCGCATCGTCAGCCATCCACGTAGCTCGATCCTCTGCCGGGGCCTCATTTGCCGGCTTTTCCCGCGTCCCATCGACCACGTCGAATATGCGGTTTGCGATGAACAGCATCTTCATCTGGAACTTCCACGTCTGGTAATCGTCGCCGTTGAATTTTGTGACGTTCTTCGTAGAGATCGCGTCGGACATCTTCGATTCGTTCTCGCCTCACGGCTACTCTCTTATTCACCGATTAAACGATCGAACAATACGGCTGCCGCGTCTCGACCTTTCGTCCCGCGTACTGCACTTTTTGAGTTATTACGATTTCTTCGCACAATCTGCGCGGTTATCGGGTATCTGGGCCCATAACCTATTGACACAGCAGATAGGATCACGATTGTGAAAGAAGAACAATCTTATCAGAATACTTTCTTTATTTCCCTTCTCTTTTAACAATCTTGTTGTCACGTTCTAGTGCACATGTACTCAGCTCGACAACTGCACAGAGACTCCCGCTCACGGACGACAACTCGTTACCCCCCGATCGCGCGGTCTTTAGCTGCTCGTTCTTTTTCCCTCACACACTCTCCCGCTCGCTCCGGCGCGAGTGCCCAATGAGATCTCTCGCTTTTCTCCGAAAGGCGGGAGACACGCATGAAACATTTCCAACACTTACTAATAATAAAAGTATTATATCTGAAAATCTTTTACCACAATTTTTTCAAATTCTAAATTCGTAAACATCTAATGGTTGTATTTTCCTTGTAGTGCTTTTCGGTATAATCATAGTAGTAATATGTTTTCCTGTAGGTATTAAATCTGAAATAATATTGGAATAATGTCCAGTCCATGAATCAATAAGAAAAACGCTATTAAAACCAATTTTTGGAAAATAAGCTTCTTCTCATATTTTAAAATGATCTGTAAGAAATATAAATGTTAAATTAATAACTATTTTGTGACTGTTATGAGATTCTTAAATAAAATATAAAATCTATCACAGAAATAAGACTTACAATTACATTATATTATTCCGTTTACGCAAATTTATATTTACTTTTTAATAGTAAAACAGTATCTGAAAATATATTGTAAAAGGAAATTTATTTAATTACCTGGAATTCATTTTACTAGATTTCGCTTTTACAATAACATTTATTGGTGTAAATAAGATTTCTTTGACTCTGGATACAAATGTACCATTAGTTTTTTTCAATACAATAAATAAAGATGACTGCAAATTTCCATTACACGATATTATTGGTTGTAGGATATATGAATGTGTTGTTGATGATATAGATTGCACAATACACTCTACTTTCTTTACTCCTTCATTAGACAATGACCTTCCAGAATGAATTTCCAATTGGAAACCACTTTGATCAGAATTAAAAACATTTTCAGATCCAAACTGTTCAATAAGTGGTTTTAGTGTTTTCAAAACATCATTAGCTTGTATTTTAACTCAATGGAATGTGTTCTATTGTGTTCTTCTAGTTACAAATTTCGTAATTTTTCTCGAAACAATTCAGTGGAAAACTTTTTGATTGTTGATACCCAACTGTGAGATGCTTTAAATATAGGATTTAAATTTTCTATTTCTTCTTGAACTTGTAAAGTCCATCTTTGTAAATCGATATCATGAACTATGAATCCTGAATTCAACAGCTGCAGTAAGTTTATCATGTGTAAATGTGGAGATGTAAGATAGGTTTTCTATATGATTTCCACCTGAATGTAATTGTTCTTCCCATCGTCTTAATTGACGTTCAGATGAAGCTCTTTTAAATTTATTTTGCACTGATTTTAGTGGATGATTCCTTTTGTTTTTATTTTTTTCATTAATGTCCCAATTCCGCTAATACTCAACGTCTTTTATAAGAACTGTCAAAGTCTGCGTCATCATTTAAACATTGAGGATGAGAATTTAAGTTATCTTCACTCCATGCTTCTTCATCATCTTCATTGTCTCATTATTTCAGAATTATGTAATTTATAAGGTTCTTGATAATCGAGATAGATTTCTTCTGTTACTTCCAACCCATTATAGTAAAAAATGCTATCCAGCAATAATTTTTATATTTTAATTCTATTTCTATTTCAGTTACTGGTGTTTCTGTTAGATATAGATGTTTCTATTGAACTTATAAATGCTAATAAAAGTCTAACAATATTAAGCGGATTGATAATCATTTTCAAAGATTAAACTTGGCTTTGAATCGTAATATAAAAATTAAACAATTTAACAAATTGCACAGATATGCTTATGATAAAACTATGGCACTGACTGAACGTAAAACTGTTACGTGAATATTCTTATACTGTCCATTTGTTATATTGTTGTGTATCTTAAATGTATACATAAACTTATATCATAAATTACCGCCCAGTTATGATCTAATTACTTATTATCAATGGGCGTATTCAGCAGTGAAGAGCGTTATGGAACTATTTGCTGAATGGCATACTTTCCGCATCGCTCCCTCAACATGTTGCGGGAGCGGATGTCATCCTATTAAGCGAAAATTTTTTTTTATAAAAACTTCGGTTCAACAATATCCTCATTCAGTCAAGTCACAGACTAAGTATTTACAACTGTATCAAGACCAAGCAGTATTTCAACAAATTTCAGCCGAACTACGCCTTCTCCAAGTAACCTTTCAATGAACTGCACTTCTTCTCCGTGTCCACATTCGAATGCAAGTTTTCGCCATTGTCTAATCCGATTGTTGCTTTATTTATAGAATTAGATATCGATGTTAATAACAGTAATTCTAATTGCATGTTAGAAAATGAATATTTAAACGATAGGCCCAGTTCAACAGAAATGTCAGATTTAGTTTCTGGACGTTGTACTCCATTAAAAAGTGGCCAAAAAAGGCGAGATTCAAAGGAGGTTTATAATGTGAGAAAAAAATTGGTCGCAGTTTAGGAGGACAAATAAAAGCGATGGAACAGTTAATAAAAAAAATTCGATTTAAAGAGAAAGAAACGAACTTTTAAAACAATTTCTTACGAAAATATAACTATGTAATGTTATTAATAATAAATTATTATTTTTACATATATACATATATATTTGTTTACTTTGTATACTTTAACCCTATTTTCATTACTATATATACTTAATTTACAAATTATTTGCAATATAATTTCTTTTTTCAACTGCTTCCCGAGCCATAGATCTTCAGATGTTTCCAATTCAAATGTTCCAGCTGGACCAATAAGATATATGAAAAGATGTTTAAAGTAAAATTTGGATTAAAAACTTGTCTTCTATTGAAGAAATGTATAAAACTTATGAAATCCAATGCGAAATTAAGAGTAAGAATTTATTTTTTTAAAACTAGTCCAATGGAAAATCTTATTTCTGTTTATGTGAAACAAATTTTGCATTACGAAATTAACATACACCATCGCTCTTCCATACAACAGATAAATAGACTTAAACACAACTTTATTCATAAATTATTACGTGTAGAATTGAATGACGCGTATAGACAACTATCTACGATACGAACTTTTCACGAATTATAGAACTATTAATTCGTCGTTTCCATTTGATATTTGTTGTATGTTTTTTTCGTCGTCAAAAAATCAATTTTATAACAAATTGGGATAAAGAAAATTTTAACATCAATAAAAAAAATAGATATTTTAAGATCTGCTAAAATTCGTACTCATAATGAGAATATTAAAAATATTATTTATAGTATTGCCATTACAAAACTGCTTATTAGAGATTGTCGCAAAGAATTCGTTCCGATAAAAATCAATAAAATTTCAACATAAGAGGTTAGAGGGAACAATTCTACCGTTACACATCATATTAATGTCAGTCTGGAGAAACTTGTTTTTGATTATAAATTAAACAACATAAACAATTATTGGTTGATCAACCTCAGTAATATTGACATTTCTGAAAATGCTAAATTCATCAATGTTTTAATCTATCAAATAACGTTACTAATAAGGAAAAAATTACAATAGAATTTATCAAACATATAGAAAATAATTTAGTTAAATTGGAAGAACAAAGAATTCTATTACAAAAGAGGTCATACTTATTCTAAATAATATAAAATTTAATTTTCCGAACAATTCAAATGACACTTTGATAAAAAAAGGGCTTAAAGAATTCAATCAGTTTGTTGCTAATCATCCTGATTTATTAATTACTAGAGCGGATAAGGGCAATACTACTGTAATACTAATGTTACGTCCGGACTCCACAGTTCTTTTTTTCGACTAAAAACTTTCGTCATCACCATAAAAATTATTAACCAGTAATACCGATAGACCATCTGTTGCAATAGCGACGAGCCAAATAACATTTCAAGCTAATAATCTATTCGGGACAGAATCGTTGATATTGGAACCAAGTGCCAAATAGGCGAATCTTATCCCGAGGAACGGGAAGAATAAATAGATTAGAATTATAAAATAAAATAGCAGTTGTGCGCAATAAATGACACATGTAGCTCGTACCTATTGGACATTCGGTAAATGATCGATAACGAAAGTTGTCTTAGACACATACCCCTGTATCCCATTTCACAACCGATATCCCTAATCCTAATCCTAATCCTGGATTGGCCCAGCAGCACACGTGTGCTCTGCACTCGGCACCACTAACCCGCCAATATAAAAAGAGAGGCCCTCCACGAGGTACGGCAGTCAGCAGTCAGAAGTCAGTAGTCAGCAATCAGAAGTCAGTAGTCAGTAGTCAGTGATCAGTTGCCAGTTCTCAGTTATTAATTGTCAGTCAGATTTTCAAAACGAAACTCTGCCGGTTCGCGACTAGAACCGTTCTCATTCAAACTCCATCTCCTTTGGACTTTGAACAAGAGTGACCGGAGTCTCCACATCCGAGTGGCAACCTTCCGTGAGGTGCTGGGACCAACAATTTGCAGAACAATAGTAAATTCTATCCACACACACACACGCACACACACACACACACACACACACACACACACACACACACACACACACACACATATATATATATATGTATATGTATATATGTATATATGCATGTATAAGAGAACCAACCACTATAATTTATATTAAATTATAGTGCCGCGCCCGAACCGTCCTTTCAAAGGGTGGCTTCGAAGCCGGGCCTACCGGGAGGCACGGAGACTCTTGGACGAAGAGTACAAGAGATACCTCGGGAATTCACAAGAGCAGAGTCGTCCGGCCGAGGATCGCTTACCACCACTACCATCCTCGTCACCACCGGCTCCGCCGGCTAATCAGCCTGAAGTTATACCTCCTTCGCCTCGAACACCTTTACCTCCTCAACTACCTTCTTCCCCTCCCCCTCGATCTCCTTCAACCGCGTTTTCGGACGCACTTACGGAGAGAATCTTTCCCTATACTCCTCCACAATCATCCGATTCATCCCACCCAATTTCCCCCAGAAGAAGTCCATCTCCGACGAACTCCACGGACAGCGTGGAGTTCTTAGAGGAAATTCTTCCACCCCCACCTAGATCCTATTTCCGGATCCTAGAGAGTGACACCTTTGAGTCACTCATCACCCAATTCCCGCGGATTACTACCGCATCCATCCCTCAGGGGGCCTACACAATCGGCCCTCATTATTTCGATCCTGAGGAAATCCGTAATGCTATCACTGGCCAAACCTCAATATCCTATATCCCAGTATTCCTCCCGAATTCCACCAATGCATTCCTAGTTCCAGTAGGATTCTTTAATAACCTTTTCTCTCCTTCCTCCGTTTCCATCCATAAAATATGTTAAGCCAAACCTAGCCGATTCCCCCTCTAACACAGTGTACATACAATGTATAGCCATTATAGAATAGATAATACTGTTACGTCAGTAACTGTAGCAATGTACAGATTAGATATAATAAGTATTATTATATAACCGATTATCATACAACTACGTGTTTTCTTTATCTATTAGTTAGCTACAATAAACAATGTTACTAATTATTCCTCTCACTCTCGTCATTCACTTTAAACCCCCCCCCCCCTAATAAAACCTCGTAATCATTAAACCTTGCCCTTTCAGAGTTCGCACGTGGTCCATTCCCGAGTTAAAGGGATTTCCCTGACTCGAAATTCGGACCGACGATCGCACCGCTCGTAGGAAACAGGTGTCATAGTGTCTTTACGAGACGTTGACCCATATTCCGAAGCGAGCAATAAAAAGATGCGTTCGACTCGACGTGTTTGCTTCCGGGTAAATACCTGCGAGACAAGAGTCTGACCGTCCTTCCACGCTCCATCCTTTCTACTCCCTTCCCTCTTTAAATCCATTTTTCCGGAATTTAGACGTAACACTAAACTTGAAGGATTATAATGATAAAATGTACGAAATTTTGTCCGATAACAACACTTACAATAAAAAAAGATTCTATTAGTAAATTGACGACGGAAATACATATATTCTTGACACGTTGGAAAACTAAAGGTTTTATCGATCAATCCACATATAAAAAATTGTATTATATTATATATTTTGGATGAAGATTTACCGAGACCTTACGGGCTCCCCAAAGTGCATAAGAATGGTTATCCTTTAAGAATGATTGTCAGTTGCATAAACAGTCCCTTCTTCAATATAACTATTTTTCTAAAAAATATTATTCACAAAAGTATTAAAAAAAATTTTAGTTATATTAAAAACAGTTTTGATCTGATTAAAAAAGTTAATGATATATAGGCTGCTGGAAAAGTTTCTGCAAACAATATGAAAAAAAAACATCTAAAATTCGGTAAATGGCTTTATTGTTTTTCGAAGTATTCGCCATTAAGATCGATACATTTTTGCATACGCTCGAACCAATTTTCGAAGCATTTTTCCACTCTAAGGCTGTAACTTCAGAAATCAGTGTACGAAATGTTTCAACTGTTTCAGGCGACTCAAATCGCTCACCACGCATCTTATTTTTAATGTTTGGGAACAAAAAGAAGTCATTAGGTGATAAGAATACAGACAATCAGTTATCAATTCGACATTATTACTGGATAAAAAATCAACGATTTGACGTACTGTGTGACAGCTGGCATTGTCATGATGAAGGATGATGCGACGATTTCGGTTTGTTCTACGCAATTCATTTATGACTTCTGACAAACAAATTGTTGTATATCAATCAGTATTTACAGTCCTTCGATCCTCTAAAGCCACGGTTGTCACATGTCCGGTATAACCGAAGCAATCATTTACTTGGCAGCACTGCGTAAACGAACAACTTTTGTTGGTTTCGGTTCATTTTAAAATACCCAAACAGTGGATTGTTGTTTATTTTCGGGCTCATACAAATAGATCCATGTTTCGTCCCCAATAACGATGTTGTAGACCAAATTTGACCGACCTCGGTTGAATTTCTTGAGCATTTCTTTGCTCCATTTAACACGAGCCTGTTTTTGAGCTTCGATCAAATTGTGTGGGATCCAACGACTGCAAAGTTTCCGTACGCTTAAGTGATCATGCAAAATCGTATGTATTGCTTTTATGTCAATGCCTAAGGATGCCTGAATCTCGCGGTATGTTATATGCTCGTTCAATCGTTTCACGCACAGCATCAACATTAGTGGCAACAACAGACGTGGATGGACGACCTTCACGGAATTCATCACTAAGAAAGGTACGTCCACGCTGGAACTCGGCAAACCAATTATAAACAGTCCTATTGGATGGTGCTTTATCCCCAAAAGCCAAATGAAGTCGATCGATGCATTGTTTCGGAGTTAGATTACATTTAATCGTAAAAAATCATTATCCGAAAATTTTCACACGAAATTTCCATTTTCTTACAAAATAACTTCTTTTAAAATACTATGCAAATAAAACTAGTTGGCTTGGGTACAAACTGTCAATTGAATTATAGGTTAAAAACGTCTAATTTTACGGATATGATAGTAGCAGAACGTTGGTGCCACCGGAAGTACTAGATTGCAGAAACTTTTCCAGCAGCCTACATATGCCATTAAGGAAGATTACCAAATTGTATCATTTGACATTACTTTTATGTATTTCAATATTCCCAATGAGTTAGTAAAAAGTGTCTTAGAAAGATGGGACTTGATATGCAATAATACATCAATATCTTTCTACGAGTTTAAAATAGCAATTTCAATTATTTTAAAGTCTACTTTTTTTAAATTTAATGATGTAATTTATGAATAAATATTCGGTCTGTCCGTGGGATCTCCTTTCTCTCCAATTCTAGCAGATGTGGTAATACAAGATTTGGAATGTAATATTTTTAAGACATTAACAACACATATTCCATTCTATTATCGCTATGTGGACGACATTATTATCGCAGTTCCAAACAATCATATTAATAAAATACTCTTTTAATTCTTACCATGAAAGAATTAAATTTACTGTTGAATATGGCGATGATAGGGGAATAAATTTTCTGGATGTAAAACTTTTAATCATGGATGGCAGAATTATTTTTGACAATTACAGGAAGCTTACAAATTCTGGAAGATACTTAAACTTGTTTTCTAATAATCCGGTAGAATATAAAAGGGATGTTGTAATTGGGCTGTTAGACAGAATCCTATTTCTTTCCCATCCAAAATTCCATGAGAATAATATTATTTATCGATTGTGTGAATGGGATTTCATTTCGAAGGATTGCTCACTTCCTAAGAATGAGTTTTTGGGAGTGATCCGATTTGTCTTAGATTCAACCTTTTTTTCCTTTGATAATTTAATTTACAAGCAAAGCTTTGGCACCCCATGGGTTCTCCGTTGTCACCGGTAATAGCGGACTTAGTAATGAGGAGATTAGAGACGGTGTCCTTGATGTCGTTGAATTTGGACATTTTATTTTATTATAGATATGTTGATGATATTTGTACCGCGGTTCCTCCTTCTAAAATCAAGGTTTTATTAAAACAATTCAACTCATTTCACCCGCACCTCCAATTCATTGCTGAAATAGGGGGAGAAAAAATAAATTTTCTTGATATCACTATATCTAGTTACAGGAATCGTTTTATTTTCGATTGGTATCGTAAGCCTACCTTTTCAGGGAGATTTTTAAATTTTAATTCGAATCACCTAATTGTACAGAAAAAAGGTACAATTTTTTCGCTAGTTGACAGAGCTTTTTTACTTTCTGATTTTAGATTTCATTCAAAAAATTTGACTTTTTTAATTAACATTTTACAACAATTATCCACTGACTTTTATTTTTGACACTGTTAATCAACGCATAAAAAATCTAATTAAAAATAGATACTTGATACATAAAGATTTGGTTGACAATGTCTGTAGTAAAGAATCTGCTTCTTATGGTACCTTTTATTCCTTTTCACACTGAAAAGTTTAAGCGATTTAATAATAATAACGACATCATGGTTTCTTTCCACAGTCCGAATAAAATGGTTAAATATATCACAGTGCAAAAGGATATTTATCGCCAGACATCTAGAAGCAATATAGTCTATAAGATATTATGCAATAATTGTGATGCGTCGTACGTTGAACAGACGGGCAGACAACTAAAAACTAGAATTACTGAACATCGTAATCATATTAGACATAATACTTCTGTTCGTTCTGTCATAACGGAGCACAGGCTGCAGTACGATTATGATTTCCAATGGGACAGTGTTAAAATTTTGGATGAAGAGCATAATTATAAGAAACGCTTAATTTCCGAGATGCTCAATATCAAGAAGCAGAAAAACAGCTTGAATTTACAAACTGACACGGAAAGTCTGCATAGATTACCATATATAATATAATATATACCTATTGTAAATAGAGTTTGATTTTGTGATACCGACTGTCCGTCTCTTCTTTCAGTCCGTGTTGATACGCATAAGCGAGCGTATACATCAAGCGATACACAATATCTGTCTTTTATGTCTGCGTTTCATTTGTCTTATTATATTTTAATAGTTTTATACCATATACTTGTTATGGAGTTACATTTATTTGAACAATTTACATATGTTTTTTGATGAGTTTTTATTTCTTACTTGAATTCCGTTATGTTAATTTTCTTTGCGTTTAATTTTTTTCGTAAGATGTTTTTTTTATCTTTTTATCTTTAATCAGAACTTTTCCAAGAGATATACTACACTTGCGACTGTCTAATCGTACGTGAATATCGTCGAGTTCTACATCAAAATTCACCCGAACTGCGGATATAATGAATATGCGTAATTTTAGCGTTTATCACTTTGTAACGTATCACGGTATTCTTGTTTTCTTTGATATGTCTTACGTCTGAAGAGATTTCAATCCGGTAGCCGAAACTTGTAATGTTTTTAATTTATTATCACTTTTATTTGTTATCTTATTATATATCTTTTCTTTCTTTTTCTTTATTTTTTTCTATATTTTTAATTTATTCCTTCATTTGTATAACTTTTTAAAGAAATGCGTTGACTCTTACTTTGTCTTTGATTTATTGTTATTTATTTAATATTATTTCTGTAATCAAATTCTCCAATAAAACGGATATTCATCGAAATTTTTATTTACAATGATTAACAACAGGATAAAAACTCTTTCAAAAATAAATATATTAAATAATAAAAAAATTTCGAAATGATCAAAGAACATAAAGATATTTCCAACTCGGATTCCTGTAGTATTACTAAAAAATTTTTTACCATTCCTTATTTCAAAAAAACTTCTGAAAAATTTAAATTCTTTACAAAAAAATTCGACTTTAATATAGCTTACAAACCAATGAATTGTATGAACATTTTCATAAA
>NW_017305020.1:160308-162855 GCF_001594115.1 Trachymyrmex septentrionalis
ATAACAAAAATACAAGGACTCTTTGTATATAAAATAAATAACAACAAATGAAGGGCGAAGTAAGAGTCGCATTCCTTAAAAAGACATGTAATTAAAGACATAAATTAAAAGTACAGAAAAAGTAAAAAAAGAAGAAAAGATGTACTCGTATACTAAGAAATAATACGGTGAAAGGTAAACATTACAAGTTTCGGCTACCGGATTGAGCCCTCTTCAGATGTTAACATAATGGAAACAGAATAAAAAATAATTGTCGCAAAAGAGTTCACAGATTAAGAATACATGCAGTTCGGTTGAGTCTCGATGTAGAACTCGACATTATTCGTACGATTCAACAAAGTATCATATCTCATAGCAAAGTTTAGCAAACATATGTAAAAGATCAAAATTAATGTATCCATATAAGTATAACAAATAGTATAAAAGCATAAAGAAGGATGGAATGCAGATGTGACAAAACGGACATTGTGTATCGACTAATGTGACCGCTCGCTGAAACGAATCGCCATGCACTTTCATAAAAACAGGCAAAGATAAAATTAAAAAAGAAGATCAATTGAATGTCGTTTATAAAATTAATTGTCATAACTGCAATTATTCTTATGTTGGACAGACAAAAAAGAAACTAAAGACGCGAAACTAAAAGAACACATAAACGATTTAAAAAACCTACTAGTTCTTTGTCTGTTATCTCTTGTCACAAACTTGATAATGATCATATGATTGACTGGGATAATACTAGCATTCTTGATTCCGAACATTCGTATTATAAAAGGATGGTCTCCGAGATGATACATATCAAATGACAAAAAAAGGGTTTAAACAAACAGAGTGACACAGAACGCTTCCCTGAAATTTATCTATCACTCATTGGAAAAAGCTCCTCTACCCACACTTAGAATTACCTTCTTCACTCTCATTTTCTCTCCTTTCCTCGCACAATATATACACACTGCTGCTACCGTTTTTCATAATTGTCAGAATTTTTTAAACAGTGTTCCAAGTGTTCGATTTTTAAGTTTTATTACTTACTCCAAGTCATATCTGCGAGGATTTGTGTCATAAGATACGTGGTAAGCGATCGTTTATTGTAAATTTAGACCAATTTTCGCGAACAAGTATTGTATTGGAAAAGTTATTAAAAGCGTAATTGTTTTCTATAATTATAAATAGAATCTGGAAGTTCCGTATTTTCACACGAAGTCGCTCATCGCTTCTTATGAAAACAGGAATCATAAATATAACAAAGAATACATCAGAAGATTTTAAATATTGTTAATATTTTAATTCGTTGGACTTCAACTCACGCTGTAAATTCATACCGTAAGTGATTGGAAAATTATTTCACCATCTATCTGACTTGCGAGCATTGCTTTCAATTTTATGTAATTTCTTTTTTATTGTCATCTTGATATTATTATATTATATCACCTTCGGACTAGCAATTATTGCTTAATTAAATTTTTTTGTAAGTTTTTTATTTTTTGTCATCTTGTTGTACTGATGAAATCTTGACTGAAATGTCTACTTTTTTATATAAGAGAATTTTAAATACAATATATGACTTGTTAACATTTATTGTTGCGGCTGTATGGTCTCTATTATTTATATTTTGTACAATACTTGTTAGCCACCTTCAAACATTTTTAAAATTTGTATAGTTTTTTACACGTAATGAATTCTTCAGACGTGAGATTTTCTAACAATTCAATGTCATTTTAAATGTAACATTTTTTTTAAATTTATTTTTTGAAGACATCAAGCTTACCATATACAATAATTTTATTATAAAAGAATGGATTTGGAATAAAATTGTTTTTAATTCTTATTCTATGGAAGAAATTAAATGTCAAAGAAATAATAACAAAAATAAACAAACAAAATAAACGGCGAACGAAGAGTCATTAGGTTATAAAACATTTAATTAATTAAAATATTAGGCAAAGATACATGAACCGATACGGAGCGGCGCATATAAATGTATAAATGTATAAAAAAATGTATAAAAAACATAACAAGTTTCGGCTACAGGATTGAGCCCTCTTCAGATGTAAAGTGTGATAAAATAAGACAATAAATAAAAAATAATTCATGTCGCAATCAACATAAAACGTAAGAAAGTAAAATTCGGATGGATCTCGAAAATACGTGCGATTGAGCAGTCAAGATGTCCAGTATCAAAGCCAGATCGCTAGACAAGACCGAAAAAGAACTTGTAAGAAAAAACAGACTTTAATAATTAGAACCGCCGCAATCAATAAATATCATCGATAAAATCGCACACTCACCAGCAAACTTGAACAAATCAATATGATGATGAAAAAGTGAAACAGGTGTAAACCGTAACACGCCGACAAGACTGCACACATCGGAGCCGGACATGTCGGCGTCGCTCACGACGTGACCGCTCGCTTAAACGGAACGCAACGCACTGAGAGAGGAGAGGAGACGGACCGACAGAATCGAAAGTCATACTTTGTTTATAATCGGTAGATACGCTTTGTGAAGACCTTCGGTGTCCGTTTGTAGATTCAGACAATTTTTTTG
>NW_017305020.1:163577-164398 GCF_001594115.1 Trachymyrmex septentrionalis
TGTTTTAGTAGCCCGTCGATTTGCGAGGGATGTACCGCAGTGCATATGTCGTCAACGTATCTATAATAAAATAAGGTGTCAAAATTCGACGACATCAAGGACACTGTCTCCAATCTCCTCATCACTAAGTCCGCTATTATCGGTGATATTGGAGAACCCATGGGAGTGCCAAAGCATTGCTTGTAAATCACATTGTCGAAGGAAAAGAACGTCGAAGGAAAAGAGTCTAA
Source organism: Trachymyrmex septentrionalis (assembly GCF_001594115.1). Classification (NCBI taxonomy): domain Eukaryota; kingdom Metazoa; phylum Arthropoda; class Insecta; order Hymenoptera; family Formicidae; genus Trachymyrmex; species Trachymyrmex septentrionalis. The sequence goes on from NW_017305020.1 coordinate 163,808, forward strand.
GACAAACTGTATTGCTCCCAAGAACTCTTTCTTGGGTAGGGAGCAATCGTTTGCAATAACATACCAATGTTCGTTCACACAGTCAATCGCTACATCCGTTGGCACGTTCGTGAACAAAGAGGTGACATCCAAAGATATTAGTTCGTGTGCCTCTGTGAAATGCACACTCTTTAATTTTTCGACTAATTCGAAACTATTTCTAACGTTACTGTCGGCCTTCGGAATGGTCTTGAATAATTTATTATGTAAGAACGTAGCCAACGGATACAGCGGACTGCCCACCGATGACACGATAATTCTAAACGGGCAACCAAGCTTGTGTATCTTTGGCAGTCCATAGGCCTTCGGAAGAGAGCCGTCACTACAGTACAACGCTCTGTAATCGGAGTCCTTGATATGACCTCCCGTTTTCCATTTTGTGAGCATAGACCTTAAAGCTGTCGTAAGTTTTTTTGTCGGATCTTTTTTGATCCGGACATATGTGTCCGAGTCCCCCAACAACGCAATCATCTCACCTCTGTACGTGTTCCTATCGATAGCAACAGTGACATTGCCCTTGTCCGCACACGTGAACACAATGTTGGGATGCGC
>NW_017305020.1:166153-167974 GCF_001594115.1 Trachymyrmex septentrionalis
ATATATATATATATATACTCGTATATACATCTTAAAAATATATATTTACAAAATCTAAATACACACACATGTAAAAAACTATACAAATTTTACTTAAGATTTTTTCATATGACTTATTTCCAATGACAATTACTTATGTATATGAGCATGTATAGCATATATACGGAAGCGTTAATAATTAACTCTCGAAAATGATATGTCGTAATGTATTGTAACTTTATTATGCATGGCTAAATTTGTAAAAAAATAATCTTTAATTTGATAAAAAAAATTGAAATTTTAAAAAAATTACGGGTAGTGGGGATATTTTCTTAAACAAAAAAATAAAAAAAATTTTTTTTAAACTTTAAAGTATTCTTAAAGCCGTACAATTTTTATTAAAAAAATTTTTTTCTATTTTTTATACTTTCGATGATATTCGGCTCGAAAAAAAATACTGTTTTTCTTTTAAAGGGGTGTTTCACCCCTTACATGAGTTAGCGCACGTATAAAAAAATACGTGTCTCTTAAATTTTCGTTTTTTACAACATATTTCATGGAGAATTAAATCGGTTCCGGAAGTTTGTAAAACTTCCCTTGTTACTATAGACGAATACAGCGTGTAGAAACATCGATGCGATGAATTTATAAAATCATTGAAGGAGCAGAGCCGTATCAAACGCTTGCGATTATCGATTGGTAATAAACAATCACTGTTCGCGGTTTGAGAGTCGGAAGGAATCTGTGCATGGAAGATTGTGCATGTGGGCGCTGGGTACGGATTCCGTTGGCGCGTCGTCGAAATAGCGTTCGAAAGCCGTATTCTGATGGGTATGGTGATAAACTCTAAACATATCTTGTCGATTGTTCAAAGATGCGAGCGAAATTATGCTCGAGCATATGCATAGTGTAACGATTCTATAAAAATTAACACTGTTTTCAATAGCGAGTTAGTAGTGAGTGATAAACGCGCAAACAAAAGTATCGCCACCCGGAACTATGAACTATGTCAATGCACCGATTTGCGATATGTGTCGTCGAGCCTATCCTAGCATCGTTGGGAGTTTCAGAAACGCGATAGCGGATGGACATTGTTGCGGATACTAAATTTAACACTGAACGCGAACAAGCACTATCTTCTGCGCATGAGATGTCATATCGAATTCCCGCGAGAAATTATGCTAAAGAGAATTGCAATCAACGTGCAAACCACGGACAATGCGTGTTTCGTATGATTTGTTGTTGCCGCTCTACACCCGGCTCAAAAACATGTGAAACGGGAATCCTCGTATCCGCATTATACGTCGGTTCTAAATCTCGCGGTCATCGAATTTTCAATGATGTTGAATCAAATTAAGAAATTTGAAACTTTGAATGACATTTCCATCAACGTCTACATCGATGAGAAGGAGATTGTGCTGATTTGACTCGCCGATCGAAAAAGGAGCAAACACGTAAACCTCTTATATGAGGTCTGTTCAAAAAGTGCGAATTTTGAATTTCCGCGGGTTACGTATATTCGATTTTCGATTTTTTTGTGGCGTTATGTTGGTATTCATGTCTCTCACTTATGCCGACAAGTTCGGCCATTTTGAATGTTCAATTAATTTTTGACAGTTGCTTTGCTTGTACGTGTTTTGGCTCGTCTTCGATTTTTGCCTATTCCAAAAAATGGATCAAAGAATCTGTATCCAATTTTGTGTGAAAAACAAAATTAAGTGCGCGGACGCATTCCGAATGTTGACTGTGGCATATGGTGAAGCTACCTTGGACCGAAGCAACGTTTATCGGTGGTACAAAATGTTCTCAGAGGGCCGAGAAGATGTGAACGACGATGAGCGT
>NW_017305020.1:168253-171815 GCF_001594115.1 Trachymyrmex septentrionalis
GGCATCGAAGGAGGAGCTGAACAAGATCACAAAAAATAATTTTTTGAAGTGCTTCGAGGATTGGAAAAAACGTTGGCACAAGTGTATAATATCTGATGGGGATTACTTTGAAGGGGACAAAATAGATATTCATGAATAAATAAATAATTTTTGAAAAAACACAAAATTCGCGATACTTTTTGAACAGACCTCATATAGAGGATATAGAGGATGACAACGCGGGACACTTCGCGCTGATCAAGAATCTATCTCGATTAGTCAGCTCACAACCAAAAAAGAACATAAGAAATATTTCTGCGATAGGTACGTAATAATAATAATAATAATAATAAATTCGCGGTTTTTTCAGATGTCTCCACTATTTCAGCTCGAGCGCTAATTGGAGATCCAAAACGAGGATTGTGGAAAACTGAATGACTGCGCGATCAGTCGAGGCTACCAAGCGAGGATGATAAATGGCTGAGTTTCGATAATCACTGCAGGAAGGAATGCGTCCTGTTCGTTGTTTACGCGGACTTGGAGAGTGCTTTAAAGAAAACTGATGAGAATTCTGAATTGGCTATGTACACGTATTGTTATCGTAACGTGTTTAGCATCGAATACTATGTGCATTGCTGGTACGACAGCTCACTTGGGTTACCGCGATAAAGACTGTATAGCGTAGTTCACAGAAGAATTCAGAAATTTAGTGCACAGTGTACAGTCTATAATTTTGGCTAATGTACCCATAGTGGATTTCATGTGAGACGATTGGCAAAAATTTAACAGCGCCATGTATTGTTACATGTGCGAGAAATCGTTTGCACCAGATGATTGCGGATACGCGATCACAGCAACTGGGTGATACAGAGGTTCCGAGCGCTCAAATTGCAATCTAAATTATAGGGATTCGCACTGCATACCCGTAGTTTTCCATAACTTATCGGGCTACGATACGCGCATTTCGTCATCAAGGAAATTGCCACCGTGTACAAAAGATGCGTTCATCTTTTACTAATAACTAAAGAAAAATACATCTCGTTTATTAAACATGTCGATAGTACCAAAATTGATAAAAAAATTGTGTAAAATTATGGTTTATAGATTCATACAGATTTCTCGCTTCTAATTTAGACAAATTGGCATTTTTTTTTAGTAAAGATAAGCTATGGATACTGCAACACAAATTTTCCAATTTATCAGAAGAAAATTTTAATTTTTTGACACGAAAGGATGTCTTTCCGTATGAGTATATTTTGATTGTGTTGAAAAGTTGGAAGAGCTGTGTTTACCGCCTCGCAAATCATTTTACAATTCATTGATAGACGACACGGTATCTGAGAACGCTTACGCACATGCTGTCAACGGGTGGCAGCGGTTCTCCATCTGGACACTCGATGAATATGGCGATTTATATCTGAAAACGGACGTATTGTTGTTGACCGACGTCTTTGAAAATTTCCGCGACAGTTGCGTCGCGAGTTATAAGCTCGATCCCGCGAATTATTACACCTTAACGGGCTTCATGTGAAACGCCATGTTAAAGCACACGGGTGTAAGATTTGAACTGCTCACAGACATTGACATGGTCATGTTTATCGAGCGCGGAATACACGGTGGTCTGAGCCAGTGTTCAAATAGATACACACGAGCCAAAAACAAATACATGTCGTCGTACGATTCATCAAAACCGTATTTGATGTACTGTGACGTCAACAATCTGTATGGCTGAGCAATGTGTCAACCATTGCCTTACGCCGATTTTTGATGGGTCAACGACGTACAAAATTTTGACTTTACGATCATCGCATTAGATTCGGCAACTACATTCTCGAGGTGGACGCGGAGTACCCGTAACATCTTCATAACGCGCACACTAACCTATTATTCTGTCCGACGAGCGAGAAACCACCGGGCAAGCGTGATGACAAGCTCTTCGCAACATTATGCGACAAACAGCGTTACGTCATATATTATTGTAACCTGTAGCACGTACTCGTCGCGGTCTCCGTATAGATATTACAAAGGTTCACCGTATATACTGCAATTCGCGCACTGTATACTGCAATCTCCATGGCTCTATTATATAGAACTAAACATAAAATTTAGAACTTGACCAAAAATAATTAAAAAAAAAATTTATACAAACTTATGAATAACGCGGTATTTGGCAAAACCATGGAGAACGTATGCAATCGCATCGACGTGTTAAAGTTATTAACACAATGGGAAGGCAGATACGGTGCTGAGGCAATGATCGCGAAATCAAATTTCCACACCCGTAGTGTCTTTTCGGAGAATCTGGTCGCGATAGAACTGCGTAAGCTCGAGGTGAAGTTTGACAAATCGATATACGTGGATATGTGCATTCTCGACATATTCAAGACGTGTACGATTTGTACGAATTTCATCATAAGTACATGGCACCGCTATTTCGCGAAAAATGCTAAATTATAATATGTATACTGATAGCCTCATATATTTACTATATATAATAGAATGTGACGATGTCTACGATATAAGTAGATTTGACAAGAGCGATTACTCAAGCGACAACGCGTACGGCATTCCGCTCGCAATTAAAAAAGTTCCTGGCTTTATAAAAGATGACAACAATGGTGTCATCATGATCGAATTCGTTGGGCTTAGAGTGAAAATGTATGCCTTGCCTGTAGAAGGAAAGAAGGATACAAAGAAGGCAAAGGGCATCAAGAGCAACGTTGTAGTGAGGTCTACAACATTCGAATATTACACGTGGGACTTGAATGATGCAATCGAATTGACGCACAGGCAGTCGTGCATAAGATCCAAATTGTACGAGGTGTACACGATATCAGAAACAAAAATTGCTCTAAGTCCGCACACGATAAGCAGTATATTGTTCCAGGTTCCATCGACACGCTGTCATGGGGGCATTATGTAAATAAAACACATTTGTATTGTATAGTATGTTTAATACGTATATAATATGTATAATATGTATAATATGTATGCTATGCATAACATGTATAATATATATAATATAGTATGTGTAATATGTAAATACAATATGTATTTGATATTTACGAGTATAATATGTATAATACGTATTTATATATTTTTATAATAAACATAAGTTTTACAATACATTGTCTTTATGTATCCACATATTGTGTGAATTGTCAAATTCCAATTATTTCACGTAAATCTCGTTCTCCCTTTTGCGCAGCACCTATTCAACGAGATGCACGTCGGGGTTAGCGACGCTGTGCAATTCGTATTCGTAGAATCCTCCAACAATAGGCTCTCCGTGAGAATCTTTCAGAAGATACGTCGCTGGATTAGTTTGTTGCATTTTGATAATTTTAAATTGATTAAGAAGGTCATTTGATGTATTTTGCATTCCAATTTCAATGTATTTTGTATTTGAAATGTCGACAAAAATCCTTGATAATAATTCTTGATAATTCAGAAACGATAGAGTTGTGGCAGAGAACAAAACATAACAAGATATAATTGTCGACGTAGGATAAGACAGAGAAGAACGTTGATGTTGTAGTTGTGACTAGTCGGGAAAGTGCCGGGTGCGCAACAAAAATTTGAA
>NW_017305020.1:172122-176731 GCF_001594115.1 Trachymyrmex septentrionalis
TTATCTTATCTATCTACAATATATCTCTACTTACTTCTTCCTTATTTCATTTTCTTTTTTCAGTATGTATATAAATATAAAACATGATTTTTACCAATCCTGAAAAAAGTGTGTCCATTACTGATGAGCGGCAACCGATTCTTTTGACTGTATGACTCTATAATAGAACTAAATAGAATAATAGAACTAAAAGAAATAAAAAATCTCAGAAAAATTTTTCCCTTCATAAATTCTTTAATTTCGTAAAAGAATCTAGAATATGAATAACAACTTACAGATGCTCACGTTACACTAATAAGACATCGTAGTCAAAAGTATTAGTAAGATATTGGTAGCATTATTACTGAAGTGCGAAATAACATTTATACGTACTGTACGATAAACTCCATAGATAGTATGCATGCGTGCGATATATAGATGGACAGCGAATGATATACAAAACGAACAGCGAAAACGTTCTATAAGTATAAACAATATAAAATTAGTTTCGAAGTCTAAACTATGATAATAGATGTATTTATATTTAAATAATAAATAATAATAATATATTTATCTATATATTTAAATTGATTTATATATTTATATTTAACGACACTTCTTTAATAGCATCTTTTTTTTATAAATAATATGCGAAGTATTCCACAAATGAGGGATACTTCAAAGAAATATAATATTTTAAATTTTAAATTTTACTTTAGTTTCTATATGACGTAAAATTTGCGAGGATTATTTGTATGAGGACTATTATATGGGAATAACAAAATAATTATTGAATAGAAAACTTCGATATTAAAACAATATCAGAATAAATTAAAATAATATTTTGACAGAGAAATTTTTCTTTTTCAAATCCTTTAAAGATTTATGAATGACGGTTTGAAAATGATTAGAACATTTCTTAAAAATTGATCTATTGGAAACAAGGATTAAAACAAAAATTTTGACAACGCTATTACGAAAACGTTGATTTATTTTTAACTTATCTACAATCTTGGACGAAGTATAGAATATATTATTTCCTTACATTATAATACAGAGTAACGCAAATATACGCAAATATAAGACATAATAGGCGAATAATATGGCGTCGAACCAATGTATAGTCCGTTTATATTTAAAATGCATTTATGAGACACTGGGCCTTATTTTGGTAGCGTAATTTGCTCTAAACGCAATAATTTTCGAACATGATTTTTTAAAGTCAATTCTAGCAAATGCAATGTGTTTAACGAACGCTATCAACGTGAAATGGCAATCAATCGGATACGCTTAGCAGTAAACGTGCGAGAAAAAAATATATAGTTTTGAATCTATATCCTTCACGCATTTTTAGTGTCCAGCGTAACGTCGTCTAAACATTATTTCTTCAAATTAATGCGGATATACGAGGGAAAGATCTCGAAATTCGAGCAGCCACGTTCTGCGCAATGTGCACGGCAGGATGCACGCGCACGACTTTGAATGTTGCGAATAGACGCATATCTCTTCGCCTTTTTTGGGCGCAGCTTTTCAATTAATTGCAAAGGATCATCGCGAGAACTTCGAAGTCTTCCTTCGAGAATCGTGGGATCAATCCTGCAGCGTTTTCACGATGGCTCCCAATCTTTACGTGGACATCGATGACTTCTTGTCGGTATCGCTTGCCACGTGCATGATTAGTCTGGATCTTTAGAATCACACATTGGGTACATCGGGTGGACCCCGAAGGGCCATCTCTTCGCCCTGATTAGTGGCTGAGAGTTTTCTGAAACAGAACAAAAGACTTATTATACGCGTTGTCTTTCATGCCGTTGTATTTCGTTCAAATTAAAGCGATAATATTAAAAATAATAAAAGAAATGTTGAATGAATTTTTTAATAATTTTACGCATTAAATATTTTATGAATTCTTCAGGTTTTTGTAAAATTTTTAACACTTGTATAGTTAATAGTAAAAAATGAATGCTCTGTTTTTTAATGTAATTTTACTTCTGTTATCTTATTTAATATTACGTCTTTATATTTACGTGCCTTATATGTACTCGTATATATGTTATATATATGAAAGTTATACAACACACACATAAATAAAGGAAATAAATGTGAAAAATGATGTACAATAAAAATAACTAATTATTAAATTTTATATACATTTATTATAGAAGATTTTAACTGTGTAATTTTTATTTTATCGAATTTCTGTTTATTCTGTTAAGAAACTAAATTATTATTATTCAATATCATTATTCAACTTTCATTTTTTTTACTTAAACTTAAGAAATTAAATAATATACAATTTCAATTAAATTTCGCATCTTCCTGTTTTTTACTTTCACATTTTTTTGCGTAATAATTACTATGAGTCACCGAGATTTAAGGTTTAAGTCTTTAAGCGATCAATTAAATAAATAATCACATAAATATCACTATCCATTATTTATTAGATAGAAATATTAATTGCAGCACTGAAAGAAAAGTTTGCTGTAGCAAATTAAATGGTAAAATATGGCATGGCATTTTTAATTGGCTGTAGCAGCCAATTTTTGGTTACAGCAGCCAATTTTTTGTTGCATTAGCCTATCCGCAATATAGAATTTTAATAGACTAAACCAAAAAATCAACTGTTGCAACCAATTAAAAACGCTATACCATTTATTCAGCTAATTTTTTTTCTGTGTACTTTTTACAACAGTTAAATGTAACGTATAATGTTGTTAAGGATCCATAATTAGTCGTCATTATCTGATACACATCTAAAGAAATTTCGTATAATTTCCAGTTAATTTCCACAATTAATCAACAGAATTTTATAAATTTAAAATAATTAATATATTCCGATTATAACTTCGTCCTTTCTTCTATTTTTACGCGTCGGTGAAGATTTGCATGCGTTGCATTGCTTCTATATTCATGCAGCCAAGCACATAATACGTGTACATTAGGGTAATCTGCCCGTTCATATAAATCAAAATCGCAAACGTCGAATTAGCGTTCAGACAAAGTTCTTTCTTAAGCTCTCAAAATGCATGAACGTTAATACGAATTAATGTGGCGCTCAGAACGCGGGACATCATTCGTTCGTCGAAATTAATTCCAAACGTACATATTCATACGAATGTATTGCCGAGACGATTTTCAATGTACGATTATTGTTAATCCTGTGGTACGTCGAGCGTGTTTGTATTACGCGACGCGGTGAGGTGCCTGGCGTGTATATTTATTTTTTGTACAGTGTACAGCATGCTTATTATCAGCTGCGAACGGCCTCTGATTTTAGAGGCGTCTGTTTTTTTTATTCCCGCATTCGACACTGTACTGTAACTTTCTTGCTTTCTCGTAAAAAATCAAATATACAGCCTTGGCCAAAAATATTATAAATCTGATTAGATGCACTTAAGGCTCATATTAAAACTGTTGCATATTAAAACTGTTGTACACAAATTACTGTAAAGATTATGTGTTTAATATAAATATAGAAATCGGTTAAAAAGTCGTCTAAAATTTTTAGTACATTTTATTGTGTTGTTAAGTAAAATATATATTTTATAATTTGAAACACTTGATGCATTTCATTTTTACTTACTTAAAAACAACAAAAATATAAAAAAATATTTTTTTTTACAATTTTAAAGTACTCTTGGAACCATACAACTTTTTAAACAATTTTTTTTTATCTTATATTTCCGAGGATATTCGCCTTAAAAAAAATTGTTTTTTTTTTAAGAGGTATTTCACCCCTTAAACATGAGTTAGCACATGTATAAAAAATTACGTGTCTCTTAGATTTTCGACAGATGTTTTACAACACATTTCATGGAGAATCAAATCGGTTCCGGACAGTTATGAAACTTTTCTTGTTAGTAAAATTAGTGGTGTTAAATTGGAAACAAAATTAATGTAAAAAAAGATCTTAAATATATGTATATGACAGACAAATCTGTAGGACATAATCACGAAAAAAGTATTATATTTTGTAATATTTCGCAAAATACTATTATAATATAAAACATTCTGCAAAAAAGTTTTATTATATTTTCTTATTCCAAGAAGCGTGTTAGAATTTCCAAAGAGGCAAAGAGACAAAAATAAGGCACATTATTCTGTGAGAAACAAGTGAATTTACATAAATCACGCATCTCAAAGGAATGAAACGCTTGTCACATCGTTCATTCTGCGTAATTCTGAAAATAAGCGCTGAAAATTAAAATCATAAACGTCGATATAAATACAAGTGCAGTAAAAAAGATTTATTTCGATTTTTCGTACTTATTCATGTAAAATATAAAAACTTTCTGTAGGTCCTAGATCAAAAAGTAAGACATTTGAAGGTTTGTTCTCGTGAAGAATTTTAATCAGATTGACAAGAGCTACAAATTAAATATTAAAATTTAAAATAATTTGTCCAAAACCCGTTTTTCATAAGATTTGTGCGAAGTTCTTTATAAAAAGTTTTTATTTTTTTAATTTAACAGTTTATGTTTATATTATTATTTAATGTAATTAAAAACTGTTTAGTAAAATTAATATTTATATTTATATTACTCTCTCAAATTAACTTTAACATTACATTTCTACATCTTATGTTACAAATACTAATCTTTCTTATAACTTTTTCATCACATTTTCTATA
>NW_017305020.1:181361-182164 GCF_001594115.1 Trachymyrmex septentrionalis
GAATTACATCAATTATATAATAGTCCGGATATTATTAATGTCATAAAATCGCGTCGATTAAGATGGGCAGGTCACGCGGCGCGTATGGATGAGAATCGAATTGCATATAAAGTACTAATTGGTAAACCGGATGGGAAAAGACCATTGGGTAGACCAAGACGTAGATGGGAAGAAAATATTAGAATGGACCTTAACGAAATGGGGTACGAGGGTCACAAATGGAGGGATCTGGCTCAGGGACGGGAACAGTGGCGGGATTTGGTATTTGCGGCAATGATCTTTCGAGTTCCTCTAACGCCTAATAATAATAATAATAATAATAATAATATTTATTTCAATTCTTGAAGGATTGATTTATTCCAAAATTGATTTTACTATTTCTTGTTGCTCCTCAGGTTGTGTACAATTTTTGTTTACATGTTTCACAAAATTTCAGTTATAACCAAATATTTTTATTTAATTTGTCTTATTTAATATATAGCAACTAGCAACTAGCCAAATGCTATTTTCCTACAGGCTTTTTAGAAAAATAGGGTAATTATAAAAAAAGTACAATAGATTTCACCTTTCCACGCGAAGCGACTCTCACACCCCCTTCCCCTGCAAAGGGGCGAACGATTTCTATAATTGTACTGTTGTTATTGCAGTTAGAAAATCTGTCATGTAAACAGTGGGATGTATGTACATAGATGATGATGCATTCAGTTTCACGCATGACTCGCATAATGTTTCATTTATATTTGTTTACATTTGATAAACAAAATGATAATAAATGCATTATGCATGAAACGGAAAGCATCCAT
>NW_017305021.1:0-328 GCF_001594115.1 Trachymyrmex septentrionalis
AAAATATTAATGATTTTGAATTTGATAAAAATATTTCAAATTTTAAAAAGCAATTAAAAAATGATGAAAAAAAATTAAATGATTTAAGAAGAATTGGTAGTAATCTAAAAATAGGACAGAATATTTCAGAAGAATTTTAATTCGAATATAATGAATTTAAGAAATTTTGTGAAGTTAGTTTTCCACAAAATCATATTCCATATGAAAATCAAATTAAAAGTGCTTTTTTTCACTTAAAAATGGAAAAATCTTGTAATTTCTCTGCACCTGGTACAGGTAAAACAACAATAGTTTATACTTTATTTAGTTGATTAAAAAATAAAAGAAA
>NW_017305022.1:0-3610 GCF_001594115.1 Trachymyrmex septentrionalis
GTAAATATTTATATACACTTGAACGATTAGCGGTATATCAACAAGAAAAGAAGACACCAAATTATTCGAAGAGTGCCTTGAAACAATTTATTTTCCATTAATAACCTTGCGTAACCTTGAATGACCTTCAATTATAGGTATTCAATTGTATTCGTCTTAAAATACTCGAGTAAGCCTAATTTTATTGATTTTTCGAGTAAAAATAAAGGTTTGACAAAAAAAAAAGAATAATAATTTAGTTTCGCCATTGTTATCTCAAAAATCAGTTAAATTAGGCTTACTTGATCTGGTTATGCATAAAAACGAAGGAATCTAGCAGAAAAAAAGCGTTACTCTGCCCCGCGAGCCTGAGATATTAATTGTTAAAGTTTACAATTATTTAGGTTAGAAAATCCGTCACATGAAAATATGAGTCGCTTAGAGTTAAAAATGTTGAAAATTTCAGTATATTTTACATATTTTACATACATATACATATATATAATTATATATAATACATTTCTATATATGTATATTTCTACATATGTAAAATATGTAAAATATATTAAAATTTTCATCATTTTTGAAAACAATTTTACTTTTTTTATTTCATAAGCGACTAATAATCTATTAACTAGTGACCGGTACGTTACTGAAGCTACATTGGACGCGCATGCGTCTGAAACCCGGCCCGTCTAACACTGACCAGGGCACACACGTGCAATTTATATATGTAACTGTTATAAAAGTCTTCAATAAATTTCGGCTGTAAATTATTATTTACTATCTCAGGTAGCAAACACACGTCATTTTGATCAAATTTTGGTCATTTGCTGTCCATGGATAACGTCACTAAATGACGTCTTAATGATGGTCGAATGTCGCAGACTATTGACGTTATCGCGGGAACATCATTTTGACGTCATGTTAGGTACGTTTTCAAGCAGTATTATTATATATAAGGTCTCAGCACAGGTAGCAAGCTGATGGCGTTTGTCATTTTAATGTTAAAATGACGGCAAATAACGTCAGCATTGCTAACTATATGGGCCTCAACTCAACACAATGATGGCCGTATCGAAGTCGTGAAACCTGAGTAGTTGTGGGTTAGTGTACAATCCCAAAATATTTTACGTTGATCTACGACTATAAAGTCTCGTCTACAATAGTAGTCGCACAGGTTGTGTCGCATGTCGCGAGTACTAGCATTGCAGGAAAATTTGTCACATGTCGCAAGCACAGTACATACAGTAGCGCAACTCCCTGTTCGGCACCTTTGATGTGAGCGTGGCCAAAATGCAGAGCGCATGCGCGAAATAAGCAAGTTACCTAAGTTGCCATAGTTATCATCTAATTTCTTTCTCTTTTCATTCTTTTTTTACTCTGTCAAAATTCCTCGCAAAACTCACTAGATTTATTCGCATCACAATCCAACGAATTCGTTAAAGTGAGTAAGTACTATTGTAGGAGCATACTAGAGCATGCGAAGCGAATATATTGCAATGAAATAATTTAAACTTTATGAAAATTAATAAAAATAAATTGTAAATATATTGAAAAATAACGAAAAAATATAGAAAAATTAGGAAAAATATTAAATTAACTTAAAAATGTATATTTGTATAAAGAAATATTATGTAATTATATATCTATGAAAATATTATGAGAAAGTGATATAAAAGAAATTTATATACATATATGTCCAAAAAATAAGTTTAAAATACAATAAATAAAAAGAAATCCTTTTTGTTCAATTTTCTATGCTTCTTTTTGTTCACTTTTTCACAAAAATTAGACCAATCTCTCGAGATTTCTCACAACATTTCACCAAATGGACAATATACATAATATTTCCCTCTAAATTTCTACTCTGAACGATGTATGCTTGAAATGTTTAAGTGGAGTATTGAAACGCTTATTTAAATAGAAAGAGAGAGAGAGAGAGAGAGAGAGAGAGAGAGAGAGAGAGAGCAATAAAAAAAGGAGGAAAAGAGACGGGGCAATTCCATTTTTGGCCAACATTGACATCAAAGGTGCCGACAGAGAGTTGCGCTACTGTATATACTGTGACCTGGGTGCTGGTATCATGTTGCAACCGAGGACAGCCGCTTCTCAAAGAAGAACGGCAACAAGGATACGATAGACTGGGAAAGGAAAACACTAGAACACAAACAGAAATAGCGTAGTCAAACACGGCCACACTTACACTCATGGTGGAAGGATTACATGGTGTACTCAATTTGCAAGCGGCTCTCTCTAAAATTAGCGCTCTCTGTCGTTTCTCTGCTTCCGCAAGACTTATAACTGAAATGCGAACATGGGGCGGTATTCATAGTCCATTTTTATTTTAAAACCATCTTAAATATAATGCTTTAAGATGTTAATACAGTCCTGGGATAGACTTACATCTTAAGATTGACTTAAAACAGTCTCAAATGTAAGAATCGACTATGAATACCGTCTCATAAATCGCGTTTCACAGTTGATAAACTGCGCACTTAGAAACGACGCGAAGCAAAAGTAGGCGTGGTTTGGCCAAACTGAGCACACCATGTAATCCTTCTACCATGCTCAAAAATAAAACATTCATATTACAACACTCAAATCGTAGCGACACGAAACTAGAGTTCCTTTTGTATGAGTTAAAGCATAAGACTCTGAGGGGACGCCATTGCCGGGTGGCCGGAAACAGCACAATTCCACCATGGTTGACAGTAGATAATCCGATTTGCATTCTTCTATGAAACAGTTTCTCACACCAATTCACAGATTCATTATCCATCGAAAGTATCTGCAAATGGTGGCTTTTAAAGGGATTCGAAATCTGATCAATCAGAGATCGGTATCCCTTATGACTTGACTCCTTACTAGAGAAACTCTAGATGAAACATGTCCGCCACGATCAAACCATGGTGGAAGGAATATAAGGTGAAGTAGTCCCGTAAATGCACAGTCACAGTACATACAGTAGCGCAACTCCCTGTCGGCACCTTTGATGTGAGTATTGGCCAAAATGGAGTGCGCATGCGCGAAATAAGCAAGTTACCTAGGTTGCCATGCTTACCACCTAAACTTCTTTTTCTTTTCATCCTTTTTTCGCTCTGTCAAAATTCACTAGAGTTATTCGCGTCGCACTTCAACAAATGCGTTGAAGTGAGTAAGAGCTGTTATAGGAGCATATTAGAGCATGCAACGCGAATAAACCTACTTATATTGAAATAATCTGAACCTAATGAAAATTAATAAAAATAAATTGTAAATATATTGAAAAATAAAGAGAAAATGTAGAAAAATATTAGGAAAAAATATTAAATTACCTTTAAAACATATATTTATAAAGAGAAATATTCAAATATTATATAATTGTAAATATATTCTACGAAAATGTTTTGAGTTGATATAAAAGAAAATTTATATATATGTATATGTCCAAAAAATAAATTTAAATGCAATAAATAAAAAATTTAATATATTTTATATAGAAAAGATATATTAATTAATACAATATATTAAAATAATTTTGATAATTATGTTGACATATAATGTATACGTAAGATACTAAGTACTGCTTGTTAAAATATTACAAGGGAATGTTTTATTAATGAACAAAATGAAGAGATATTTTACGAGA
>NW_017305023.1:0-329 GCF_001594115.1 Trachymyrmex septentrionalis
TATTGTATTTGTATAGTAGACATATAGTATTTTGTGTGTGTGTGTGTTTGTGTGTGTGTTTGTGTGTGTGTGTGTGTAAAAACCTTTTTATTAAATCGTGTTGAATAAATATTGACGAAAAGAGACATATGTATCGAAGTTGTGATCCTGAGTAATCTTCAACAAGTTTTAACCGTCGCTTGTTTGTTAAAAAGTTATTAAAAAAAGAAATTCGAAAAAAATCTCTTTTATTATATAAAAAAAATTCTATTTTAAAATATATTTCAGAAGAGACAACTACGTACATACAACATTGTATGAGTTTTATTTGTATATCTCAAAGTGGAAAA
>NW_017305024.1:0-284 GCF_001594115.1 Trachymyrmex septentrionalis
GCAATATTGCACATAGCGTATTGCACACACGACTTTACTGTACGCAGTACATTGCACACAGCATATTGCCCACAGAAATATAGGGAGTTTTAGCAGTATTATATGTATTACAATGAACGCTAAACTCATGATATTGTCCTTGAATGAACCTCATTTTATCGACATTTTATCGGAAATAAAGAGGTTAAACTTAACAATTATCATAAAATAATATACAGTTGATTATAGTATAATATGTGAATATTATTATTAAATACTTCAAATACTTAGTAATGATATTTATA
>NW_017305025.1:0-19117 GCF_001594115.1 Trachymyrmex septentrionalis
AAAAAAAGAAAGGCAGCCGATTCGGCCAGCAAAGGTAAAAAAAGATGGAGACCAACTTAAATTTTTTAATAGACGAAGATAAGTTTATTAGTATCGATCCTTCTGGGATGGGTAAAACTGGTATTTATGCTAATTTTGCATTGTTTAATAATTTAACTGAAGAAGAATTAGGCATTCTTAGCTATATCGAAAGAAAAGATAACAATAAAATTTGTACAATTGTTTCTGATGACTGAATGACAATTGCCAAAGTTATTCACTTTATTTTAGGAAAATATGAAGTAAATAAAATTTTTATTGAAGATGTTAAATTTTTATTTGTAGGAAAAGGCGGAAAAGAAATTATTCCAACAATAAAATTAATTGGAGCAATTGAATGATTAGCTTTAAATTTAGGTTTAAAAATGGCAACAATAAAAATTTTAAAAGTAACAAGTGATCAAGTTAAAAGCACTAAAAAATGATTTAAAGAATTTTCAATGTTTAACCCAAATAAAAAAAGTGATGAAAAAAAACTATCATTTTTAAGTAATTCAAAATTAAATTACAATCCAAAAAATAAAAAATATTATTTTCAAGGAACCTTATTAAATTCACATGAAACAGATGCTATTTTAATTAAAGAAATTTGAATGGAGCGGAATAAAAATGAAAATTAAAAAATATTTTTATGAAGAAATAATTAACTAAAATAAATCTATTGAATTAAGAAAAGTAAAATGATTAAAAAAATTCTTTCAGCCACTTTCAAAAGATGAACATGAGTATTGTCCTATAAATAATGGAAGATTTGATATTGATTTATATGATTCAGAAAATGGTAATCGATTAGGGCAAATTATTATTAATGGGTATGATGTTATTCCGAACTTTTTTAGTAGTAAGAAATTTAGTAATAATGGTGTATCTTATCAAAGAATTAAATCATTGTTAAAAAAATATAATTATGATCTAATTAATGCTGATTGAATTTGAAATAATTGGACAGAATTAAAAACACTTTTTAAAGAGGAAAAAGAGATTTTAGTTTTAAAAATAGAAAGTTGAAAACATGATTAAAAAAGTAACGGAAATAAAAAAAATTACAATTTGTGATAAATGTAAAAATGAAAAAAAAAATAGTATATATTATGAATCTTTAAAAAAAGACTTATGTTTTGAATGTTGAGAACCTTTAGCAAAAGAAGTAGAAAAAAATTGTAAACATGAATATTACATTCGTGCAACATATTGGGGATTATATTTACATTGCACAATGTGTATTTTTAGAGCAAAAATTTCAGAAGAAGAATTACAAAAAAATAAAGTATTTATTAATGAATTATTAAAAATTTCAGAGAAAGAAGGTAAGTAAAATGATATGTTTTAGATGTAATTTAATTAATGAACCAGTTGCTGGATTTGCTATTGTAAATAGTGGTGGTTTATTAGATTCAACAGATACCGGAATTAGAGTATTTATGTGTAAAAAATGTATTCTTAAAGCATTTAAGGAAAAAGACCTAGAATTTTAGAAAATTTTAAAAAGAAAGTGTAAAAGTGAATAAAATGGAAGAAATAAGAAAAATTTGTTATGTATGCAAAAAAGAAAATACTGTAGTAGGTTATAAAAAAAATCTTAGTGGTTGAATTTGCTTAGATTGTTATGATGATTTATATAGTAATTCTCGTATTATTTGAGATTAAAAAAGGAAATAAGAAAATGAGAAAATGTAGAATTTGTAAATGTACAGATAATAATGCATGTGAATTTGGATGTACATGAGTAGAAGATGATTTATGCTCATCATGTGTTGAAATTATAAAACTTAAAAATTTATTTAAATATATGAAAAAAGAATTCAAAATAAATCTTACTAAAGAACAAAAAGAATTAATTATTGAAGCTTGAAATTATGGTGATTTTGATGAGTAAAAATAAGAATATTTTTATGGTTAATAAATATGAATATTTAGAATTTGTTAATTTAGAAAATGATGTAAGAAAGATTAATTTTTCTATAAAGAAGTTTGGAGGGTAAAAAATGGTTGCGGTTAAAACTAGTCGATTTAAAAAGGAAGTTAGTTTGTTGTGTAATAAATATGAGCATGTGGAAATTTTGAGTACAATGGACGGTAGAAGAGTGCTTTATTTTTATACAGAGAAAAGTTCTGGAATTGATTATAAAATGGTTATATTTGAGAATATGGAGGAAAATAATGATAAAGTGCTGTATTAAAAAATGTAAATATTGCGGTTATGATAACAGATGTGAAAATGCTAGTTGTTTAAGATTTGGTTTTTATGTAGAAGAAATGGAGTTTTATAAAATTATGGATACAAATTTGAATATAAATAAAAAGTTAGATCAATATATTAAGTTATGAATGTTACAAATTATTTCTATTACTAAAAATTATGAAAAATTAAATAATAAATTATTTAATTTTGAAAAGGAAATTTTGGTTAAAAAATTCTTAAATTTACCTAATATTATAAATAAAGTTGAATTTTTTTATAATATTGAAAAATATTTAAAAGATATGATTGAGAAGAAAAATTGTTATTATTGGGAAGGTAAAGTTAAGTTTTATAATTTAAAAAAGTTAAAAAATATTTTTTTACAGTTTTTATTTTTAATTTTATGTGTATATGAAAATAATGATTTTATTAAAAATAATTTTAAAATTGATTCTAAAGAAGAAAATGTTGTTCAATTATTTGAAAATCAAATATTTGATGATAATACTTTAAGTTTTGGAATTTTTCAATATGAAGAATAAAGATAGTTGTAGCTATTGTGAAAAGTCAAAATTGGAATATGCAACTTTGTATTGTCCTCAAAGATATGAAGAAAGAGTAGATTTATTAAATAAAATCTACTCTTTAGTTTTGCCAGAATTTCAATATTGATTTACTTCTTTTTCTAGAAAGCAAAAAGGTATATCTGCTAAAAAAATTGGAAAAAATCATAATATTTTAGGTTTAAGAGCAATTTATAAAATAGTAGCTTGACCGAATGCAAATATTTCAGTAACTAGACGAAATGATGTAACTAATATCGGAACTACTGTTAAAGATATTCAAAGAACTATTCAAACAATTAAGAAAATGTTTAAAATAGATTTATACAAAGAATTAGGAATAACAGAAAGAATAGCTGTTAATGAATCTATTAAAAAAATTCTTACAAATAATGGAAATGGTTTTTATTTTACAGGTTTAACAAATGCTAATTCTCGTGGTGGATTAAAACCATTACAAGGTTTTTTTGTTGAAGATGTTTTTGATGAACCAGTAGAAAAAGATAAAATATTAGATTTTGATGAAAATAAAAAAGAACGATCAGATTATGATGTTTTTATTTCTACGATTGAAAGAGATGATGTTGATATAAATGGAAAATACTTAATCTATGATGATGATATTTTTTTAACTCATAAAGTTTTAATCAGTAAAAAGATGGAAATTAATGGAATTATTCTTTCTAAAAATAAATTTATAAATAGAAAAATGACAAAAAAATTTGTAAGAACAGAATTTTCAAACCCTTATGTAAAATCTCATTGAACTTACCAGGATAGCTTAATTTTTATAAAATACAATAGTGCAACTATTAATAAGCTAAAAAATGATATTTCTCTTATTTATGAAGATAAAAATGTTTTTGTTCAAAGATCACCTTTAAAAATAAATACTGCAGTTAATCAAGTTTATTATGATGAATTAGAAATACTTAAAGAACAAGATTTAGCATTATACTACATGCTTCGATATGGGCTTGAATATGATGGAATAAGCAATAATAAATATATTTATCGAATAGATTTAAATTCTTGCCCTACTTGAGATAAAAATTCTTTAGAATATAAAAGCTTTGATGGTTATACTATAGGAATAGATTTAGGTGCAAAAGGTGGCGATCAAACAATTTTCTTATTATTAGGAGAAAAGCATAAATTAGCGAAAATTGAAGAATTTGTTATTTTAAGAGAACTAGTTTATGATCGAAGATTTCACGCTCCATTAAATTCAGTACAAAGATTTTTATTATTAGTACAATTAATAAAATGACTATGAGAAATTTTTCCAAATTCAGTTATAAATAAGAAAAAAAGTGTTTTTGAACAGAAAAAAATTAATATAGCAATTCCACAAGATGGAGACTGAATAGAAGGAATGCTTGAAGAATTTATTAAAGCTAATTCTTTATATAACTTTAATTTAGAGCATTCTATTACAAGAGGAAGAAATTGGGGAATATTACCAAGACAAGATATAATTAATAATCTTTTAAGTAGCGGAAAATTTAAATTTAATAAATTAGATGCCCCAATTTTATATGAAGACTTATGAAATTGTATTAAAGATATCACTACAGGAAAAAGAATTGAAAAAGCAAATTCTGTAAATTCTCTTAATGCACTAGAAGGTGCAATATCAATTCGTTCTAGATGAATTAAAGAATCATGAATTTTTAATTATTTAAATAATGAAAAAAAAATTTATTAATGATATTATTTATTTGTAATTTATTTTTTTACCTTTAATAAATTACACTAGTTTTTTATCTTTCTTTTTATTGTAGTTGTTTCGCTTTGTATTGTGGTAAGATAATATTGTTAAATTATTTGATATTAGAGGATAATAGGGAATTGTCTAATACGCTGTAATTTACACAAAGAAAAATTGAAATGTCTCTATTATAGTAGGTTTTTTTTAATAAATATTAGGTTTTTTACGAAACTGTTTGAAATATTTATTTTTTTTTATAAAAATATGTTATTATTAATTTGTAAATTATTTCCTAATTTATACAAGAAAAAAGAATTACTTCCATTATTCTTTTTTTTTTTGATATAATTTTTTTAATAAAATAGAAAAGAGAAAATATGGAATTAGATATTAAAAAGATATTAGAAAAGTTTAAGATTTCTGATAATATCGAATTAAAAACTAAAGAACAAATATTAGCATTTGTTGAATCAGTAATAAAATTTACTATTGAAGAAAATGTAAATCCACAGTTAGAAAATTTTAATAAAGAACATGAAGCTTTAAATGAACAGTTGAATGTTTTTAAAGCTGAAAAACTTCAATCTAGATTAAAAGGAAAAATTAAAGATGAATTTATTAATGACTTTATTACTTTAAAGAAAATTTCAAATGATATTGAAGATAAAGAATTAGATAAAATTATTTCAGAAAATTCTCATTATCAAGTTAAAAATGATGTAAATCCTAAAGTTATAAATACAGCAATAAAGAATGTTATTGACCCAAAAAAAGATGATCTAAATGATATTAATTTAGATGATCCATTAAATTTATATGAGGAGTAAAAAATGGCATCAATTTGAGATTCAGTTATTAATGATACAGTAGAAAAAGAAAAGTTAAATAAATGATATTTTACTTATTTTGTATCAACTTTTGGTTGAGAATCATTGTTTAAATGACAAAAAATGACACAATTTAATTTGACTTTTAAAAGAAAACATCCACCACTTTTTAAAACTGGAAATATTTTATTACATAGTTCAACTATTGGAAAAAGATTAAATAATAAATTCGTTTATACAGAAATTACTTATCAAAATGAAAGTATTGAAATGGATAGTACTTTTACTTTTGCGAGACAAATTAGTAGTAATGAGTCAAAATTAGTTCCTGGACTTTTAAAGCAGGATTTAATTGATGGGAAAAATTTAGAAGCAAATCATAAAAGAATTAAAATTTTAACAACATTACAAAAACCTAATGCTATTGCTTCTTGAAAAACTAATTTTACAAAAGATATGACAAGAGATGAATTTTTAGAAGCATTTGACGATTTTATTGAAGAATGTGGAGCATTAAATATTAATGTAAATCTTATTTTATGTAATAGTACAGTATTTAGATTAGCAAAAAAATACATGCAATTAGATACAAATTCTAAGGATCAAGTTAATAAATTTGTTAATGGTGAAGGAAAAGAAAAATTTAATGCTAATTCTGTAAAAACTGTGGAAGGTTATACTCTTTACTATATGCTTCCTAAATATGAAATTTTAAATGAAGAAGGAAAGATAATTAGAGTTACTTCATTAAATCAAAAAGGTGAATCAATTTCTGGAACTACTGGTAATGAACAAATTTCAGAAAATACTACTTTTATGATAGCGATTGATAGTGGTTCTACTGAAGAAAATATTTCTTTAAGAGTAAATGAATCTACACCATTAAGAATAGGTATTGCTCCTGTAGGGTTAGGAGTTGGATCACAAATTGTTGTAGAATGAGCTAAAGAATATGGTGCTGGAATTAATGAACCGAAAAAATTTGTTATTGCAACTTCTGATATTGTTAAAAAGAATTTATCAGATGCTAAAGCTAATTATTCAACATGAATTGATAGTTCAGATAAATTAAATGATTTTAAATTAGCACTTATTAGATTATTATCTACAAATCAAGCATTTTGAAATATTCAACAATCTGATGTCGAATTTTTAGAAGCAGATGGATCAACAGAATTAACTGAAGATTACTTAACAAATAATAATTCTTTAGGAATAACTATCAAAGCTAATACAAATTCAACATACTACACAGGAACAAAATTAATTTATGTAAATAATCATGTTGTAGTTTAAAAAAAATAATATTTATGTTGTAATTTTAAAAAATGAATATATAATTATATTTGTAGTAAATAGAATAATGAAAAAATTTTTAATTAATTCCTTTCGTTAAAAAAAATATTAAATAAACAAAAGATATTTATAAAATCAAAATTTAAATTAATCCCATTTCGTTTAATTGCTATATAAAAAAATAATTTAAACATCCTGTTTAATTCACTTTTATAAAAAACCTATTTACTACAATAAAAAGAATAAAGATAGTTATAAATTCTGAATTATTTATAACTATTTTTTTTTGGTGAAATATGGCTAATTATGATATTTCGTATAAAGCAACTTCTAATAATGTTAAGTATGTAAAAGATAAAGTTACTGGAAGAAATATTAGTGTTGCTTCTAGAATTACTAAGGTAACTCATGTTAAAAGACATTCTTGGTTATGAGAGTTATTATTTATTGTTGCTAGTATTGTTGTAGGTTTTTTGACTGAAGGACTTGGTGATTTAGTTTTTGGTGCTCTTATAGCTGGAACTGAATTGGCAGAAAGTACAGCTTTAATAATTGCTGGTACAGTTCAGACTGCTTTGGAAGTTGGGGGGCAAATAGGAATTAATATTGCTTCAGGTCATACTGATAAAACATCTATGATTTTAGCAGCAATGCCAGGTTTAGGAGTTTTTGGTTTAGGAAGAGTATCTAAAGGCTTTCAATTAATGAAAAATGAAAGTTTAATGATTAAGTCTTTAATTAGAAATGGTGTAGATGAAGTTACAGCAAGACAAGTTGCACAATATACTAGTAAATTTGTTAGAGGAAAAAATTTAGAACAAAATTTATTTTTAAATGCAATAGAAAATCATGATGTTGAAGCTGTAAGAACTTTTAGACATAAAATTTATCGTAGTTCGGGAATTGGAATAGAAGATACTAATTTAGGAAAATTTTATCGTGAAGCTTCAAAAAAATATGGTCATCAGACAATAGAAGATTTGCCTGATTTGGTTGAAACAAGACTTAATAGACAATATGATTTGAAATGGAAATTTAAGCAAAATAAAAAGCAGCTAACTAATTATTTTGGTCAAAAATGAGTTGCTCATCAAGAAAAAGTTGATAATTTAGATTGAATTATGAACGGTTTAGATGATTTTAAAAAGGCTCAAATGAGACAAAATTTATTAAAGCAAGAAAACTTTTGAAATTCTAAAATAAATAGACCAATAACTACTTTTAAAAGAGTAACAATGGAAGTTGATACTACTGAAGCAATTGGTATTAAATATGGGCTTTATAATCCTGATACTGGCAATTGAAATTATAAAAGTTATTTGTATGATGAAATAAAAGAAACTGGGATTGTTAATAATCGTGAGGATATTGCTGTAATAAGTGGTAATTTTAATCCTTCTTTTAATAAAAATGTTACGATTGAAACTATTTATAAGCAAAAAAAGATTAAAAAATGAATTAAAGAAACACCTGAAATTGCAAGACTTAATAAAAGAGAACCAGAAAGATTAATAGATTATTCTTTTAAAACATTAAGAAAATATACTAATCCTTTGAAGTTAATTCATCCGCCAGAAATTGTTCGTAGAGGAACAAAATTTATTGGTAATCAAATTGAAAAATTGGCAGTAAAATGAAAATGATTTGAGCGATTATTAGAACAAATTAGAAAAATAGATCAAGTAATAAAGAAGGTTAATGTTCAATTAATAAAAAGATATAATTTAGTTCCTGCGATAAATTCTAGGTGACAAATTGGTTTTAGAATTTTGGGAGGGTTTGAATCTTTAATTCTTGTAGAAATTTTTTATTGAAATAAAGCTCAGATGAAGGTTATTAGGGTTGAAAGAGAAATAAATCCTTATCAGTTTGAGAGAATGATAATTGCTTATGCTGCTGGTGGTGCTGGTGAGTTTTATAATAAGGAACTTGCTTTTGGTTGGGGTTTAAAAAAATCTTGAACTGCTGCAGTTGGTTTATCATCTGGAATAAAAGCTTTACAAATACAAAGATATTTATATTCTGGTATAATGGCATATAGAAATTTTAAATCGTTGTCAAAAGGCATTGAGCAATCTAAAAAAGGTTCATTTTCTACTTACGATTGAAAAAGTAATATAAAAACATATTCTAATTTAAGAGCAATTAGAATAGTTGGAGCATTGACTGGTTTAACTATTTTAACAAATACAATTGGAATTTCTTTGTATAGAAAAAAAGGCTTTCTTTATGGAAATACAATAGTTCTTAGAAGATTTGAAAGAAAGTTTATTAAGAAGTGAAAAAGAAGAGACTATCATAATCCTAGATTAAAAAAAAGATATCGATAAATGATATAATAAATAAAAATTATTGAAGAGGTAAAATAATGTTAGAAACAACAAAGAATATTTATTTACTTAAGTATAAAACAAATCAATCAGATGATTTTAAATATAAAGCATTTGAAACTTTAGAATTAGCAACTAAATATCATTTAAATTTTAAAGAAAATGTAACTAAATTAGGTTATCCTAATCGTGAAATTATTCATTATGAATTATTAGCAATCCCTTATAATTTAGATATTAGTCAATTAGGAACAATTACACAAGATAAAAGAATGTATCCAGACCGAGAATTAGAAAGTTTTAAAAATTAATGCTTTTAGAAATTCCTGATATTACAAATGCTGTTAATGTTGAAACTTGAAATGCTAATACTTATTATTTTCAGTCTACTTTTTTTAAGTGAAAAAATCCTTTTTCGGCAAGAAAAGTTACGGATGAGATTTATTTTAAATCTTTGGTAACTAAAACTTGAAGAATTCTTTATAATGAAATTTTTGCTTGAGTTGAAAAAAATGGTGGTTGAAATAAAATTCCTGATACTGATAAAAATAAAATTTATACCGGAATTATGATAAATGTAGAATTCTTGAGAAATAATAAAACAATAGAGCAAAATATTGTTCGTTCATTATCGATAAATAATTTTAGTACTCAATCAACAGCAAATCAGTTGTATAGTGATAAATCTTTAATTGGTGAAGAATGTTGAGGATATTTTCAAAAATTAGGAATGCTTAGAAATGGATTATATTAATGGCAGAAGAAATTATAAGTACTGAATTAGAAAATAGATTTGCAATAAAAGATATTTCTTACGAAGAAAAAACAATTTTTAAAGAAATGTGATTTTTAGTTATTGAATTTTTATCAGATGCTAAAGCTAATATTTTTAGATCAGTTAATTTTTTAAATATTCCAGACAGAATAAAGAATATATTAGAAAATAATTCTTTTTATAGAGTTTCAAGAATAAATAGAAAAGATGCAATAAAATATGGAAGTTGTGCTATAACATGATATTTTAATCCACTTTCAGGATTGGTAATAAAAAAAGTAATTCCAATTACAATGAAATATATCGATAATGTTTTAATTGAATTTTCAGGTTCAGAAATTGATATTATGCCTAATACTAACGAAACTTATGATTATTTTTATTATAAACTTAACAGAAATAAAACTATAAGTTATATCAAAAGTTATTATTATTATGATGATGGCCAATGAAAAATATTTAATGATAAAGTTTCTATTCTTAATTATGGTGAAATACCGGTTCATGTTTTTCCTAATAGGGAAAATTTTAAAAGTTCATTTGTTAATTTAAAATTTTTAATTGGATTGTTAGCTTATAACTGATTTAAGATTTTAGAAGATTTACAATTAGGGACTAATAAGTTTATTCTTAATTTAAGATCTGTTCCTGGTGGTTCTAATGAATTTTTTGAATTTGTAAGTAATTATAAAAAAGTTTTGAAGCAGGGATCGATAATTTCTGATGATATGGTAATGGTTAATCCAAATTCAAATAACCCTTTAGACAGAGCTTATGGTTCTTTGCAAACTGATCAGTTGATGTATTCTCAAAAAATGATTTGAGGAATGCTAAGAGAAGCTTTTTTTGTTATGAGTGGTGGAAATGGAAAAATTTCAGCACAACAAAATTCTACAGAAATAGTTCAAGAAAGTCTTATTGTCTATAACGACGATTTAGTACTTAAAGAAATTTGAGAACAAGAATATTTAAAATTTATGAAAAAATTAATAGCATTTGACAAGATTTATCTTGGTAATTATAGTTTTTATTTAGATCAAAATGGTAAGCCATTAGATGATGAAATTGGTTGTGAAATAATTCTTCAGAAATCGGTTTTTGAAATGGAAAAAGAAATGAGAGGAGCAAATAATGGAAAGTAATGGAAATCAAAATTTAACTAATGATTTAGAAGATTCTTATAATCCTTCTTTTGAAGAATTATTTTCTGAATCTGATAAAGGAAGTTGATTTTATTTTTATAAGGCAAAGTCGATTATTTTTGGAAAAAAACCTAGAATTGTTATTGAGCGTCAATCTATTTCTGTTTTAAATATAGATAATGATTTGTCAAATGACCCAAATGATATGGATTCTTGGCTAGATAATTTGGAAAAGAATAATAATGTTCCTAATATTAAAAATGGTTTCAAAACTATGGGATTGATTCAAAGGTTAAATTTGAAGAGTCAAAAACTTAATGTTAATGATTCAGGTGCAATTAATCCAAGTTTGCTTGATGGTCCGATAATTACTGTAAATATTGATTTAAGTTTTATGAAGAATGAAATTTATTTAGTTAGTTTGAAACCATTGAATGATTTATCTGATAATTCAGATATTTTTTTAATTGAAGATACAGATATAAAATTGCCTGATTTAATTAATGTAGCGGACGAAAACCAGTTGCCGAGCAATAACATTGCATTAACTCCTTTGTCTGCTTATAATGCGAGCAAAGTGGGTTCTATAAAGGTTTTATTCAATCAACCACAATTAACTCTTAATCAATTAATTAACAGCAAAAATAAAATAGAATTTACTTTG
The DNA here is from genome assembly GCF_001594115.1 of Trachymyrmex septentrionalis. Taxonomy (NCBI): domain Eukaryota; kingdom Metazoa; phylum Arthropoda; class Insecta; order Hymenoptera; family Formicidae; genus Trachymyrmex; species Trachymyrmex septentrionalis. Next base: position 11,530 of record NW_017305025.1, read on the forward strand.
AATAATAAAAATATTTTGTTTTCTAATATTCAGTGTTTTATTAATACATCTATTGGTCAGCAATCTACAAATGTAGTGCCTTATAAATATTTGGAAAACCCAAATTTGATTACTACTTTATTTCCAGTTAAATTATCTTTTAATTCAAGTGGAGAAAAATTATTTTTTACTAATGAATGAAATAAATTTATTTATGATTGAAAAAATTTAAAAAACTTTATTCCATCTTACAATGTTTCAGATTTACTTGTTTTAAACGAAGTTATTAAGAAAATGTTTTATTATGCAAATGCGATAATTACTTCTGTGACTGTTTCAGGAAAAGCAACGATTGTTAATGATAACATTGGTCAAATTAACACTTTTACTGGCACACTTACACAGAGTAGCTTTAAAAATTTCTTTGATTTGTTTTATCAAGTAGGTTCTTCAACTACAGCAAGTTCTTTTACTATTAAATTTTTAGATGGTGAATCAACTAAAATAAATTTAGTAAATTCAGGAAAATGAAATCTAGATATTCTTATGCAGATGGATACTGATGGAAATCCTTTAAAATTAATACAAGGAACTGAAATTAAGTTACAAAATGGAAATATTTTTAATTATAGTAATCAAACTTTACCTTTTGGAAATCCAGTTAAAAATTTGTTTACAGAAAGATATAATAATGATAATTCTTTAACATTAAGCTCAACTTTTATGAACATCGATTTTAGTGAATGAACTTTTAGAATAACTAGTATAAAAAATTCAAATGATACTAATTTTTCATTAAATTACAGATTTTATATTAAAGATAAAAATAATAATATTTATATGGATAGAACAATTAGTAGAAGTTTATTTGCTGGAACTAATGCAACTTTTAAATCAACTTGAGAACTAAGTTATGTATTTTATAAAAATTTAATGCTAGAAGGTATTTTTGATGATAAGAATATTATTGATGATTTGCTTAAAAGGATAATAAATAAGACTACGAATTTTTATTATGGTTTTAAAGGTCGTAAGAATGATGCTTCTTTGAATCCTACTAATCCCATGGGTGAACTACATCAAGAATTTGAAACTGAAGGATCAAATCCTTTGCAAATTATTTCAAACGAAATAAATTTATTTATCAATGAAAATAATTATTATACAGAAACTAAAGAATGGGAATTATTTTTTAAAACTTTATCACTTTTAGGATTAATTATTTATAGCATTTATTCTTTTAATAATGGTATGAAAGAGTCTGCATCTGTAACTTTACCATTTTTCTTAAAATTACAAAATTATTCTGTTTTTGATGATGAAAAGCAAGTTTATGAAATTAAATCGTTAATATCAAATTTAGAATCGTTATATTTTGATTTGTCAAATTTTAATGATAATGATTATGATGCTTCAATGTTTAGTAAATTTAATTCGATAAGTAAAATGATTGATGTAAAAAATAATTCGATTGATGTAAAATATCCGTTTTTGGGGAGTTCAATTCTTGAAGCTTCAGATAATCATAATTCTTCACAAAATTATGATATTGAAAAAGAGGAAACAAGAAGATATTTATTGTATTTACCAAGAACAGTAGATTCTAAACAAGTTTCTAATAAAGAAGTTTTTGATAATTATATGAAAACAATTTTTATTGTTGCTGGTTCGTATGAAGAAATTGATAAAACTGTAGATAAATTTGATGTTGGTTTACTTAAGTATATTCCAGGTGAATTTAAATATACGACTCTTGGAATAACGATGCCGGTGGGTTGGGTTAGACTGGAAAATTATAATAATACTACGCCAACCATATTAGCAAATAATATTGATTTTACTGTAAATGAGCAAATAAAGTTGTTTTTAAAAAATGGTTCAGATTATAAATTAGGTTTGACTGCAGTACAACTTGGAGTAAGAGGTTGCTTTTCATTATTTACAGTTCAAAGTAACCAGGTTTCATTTTTCCATCAACTATTATGAATATATGATCCAGAAAATAATATTTCAAGTAATATAATTAAGTCGATAAGTAGTTTTAAAAGTAAAAAAGATATTTTTGTTGATTATGAAAATTATTTAAGTCCAATTAAGCAGGAGGAAGAATAATGCCAATTATAGGTGAATTTAAGTATGTGGTGCCTGGAACTGTGATGCCGGTGGGTTGGGTTAGACTGGAAAATTATAATAATACTACGCCAACCATATTAGCAAATGCTCCAAATTCAGCATTGGAACAAGGTGCTTCAATTTTATTAGCTGAAGGAAATGATTATGAAGTAGATTTTATTGTTGATAATAAAGATAAAAGTTTCTCTATTATTACAGTTTTTGATAATACTACTCGTCAAAGAGGAAGTGTGGGATTTTTGAATGTAGAATGTTATCAATATGATCCGAACGGTACTTTGACTGCGTCTTTAAAAATCGCTCATTTAAAACTTAAAAATCTTGAGTATTTAAAAGAGAAAAGACCAGAAGAATATAAGAAATATTTGGGGCAAAAAAATGAATAATATTTTTGCAATTGAAATTAATGATAAAAAGAAATTTAAGTCGATAGAAAGTATTTATTTTAATTCGGTTTATAGTGAAAATTTAACTTTAACTTTAAGAAATCAAGAAAATTTAAATAATAGTGTTAAAATTAATTTTACAATTAATATGCCAGGCGATGAGTCTATTGTAGAAACAAAATTATATTTTTAGGAGTAAATGATGGAAAATAAAGATGTATATATTAAAGCTTTAGAAAAAGAGCTTAAAGACAAAACTCTTGAGCTTATGAATTTAAGATCGAATGTTGTAGTTAAAGATGAACCTGAACCTGTTGTTAAATTCGAGGAAAAAGTTGAATCTGTTCCTAAAATTAAAACAAAAGAAGCTTCTTTTAAGTCTTTAGATTTAAAAAGTGTTGATGATGAAATTTCTTTAGCAAAAACTATCATTGAAAAAGTAGGTCAGATTTTGCTTTTAATGGCAGGAGTAGCAATGATCATATGTGCGGGAGTAATTCCTGGAATTAAAGATTCTCCTTCAATTCAGACCACTTTAATTAGTATTGGATCAACAATGGTCGCTGGGTCAACGGGTTTAGATTTCGCCAACGTAATTCATAACGAAAAGAAAAAACAAAAGAAAATTATCGCTTTAAAAAAAGATTTTAACGAATTAAAAAAGATTACTATTAATTAGTAATCTTTTTTTATTTAAATATTCATAGTTTCAATAAAAACATTTTCTTGATTTAAGTTTACATGTTGTAAACAATACATTTTTATTTCTATATGTTTTGTTCCTATAATTGCTTTTGAACTTCTTCAATTATTTTTGCAATCTTTATATTCGCATTTTAAATCATTTTGTTTAATTTTATTAAGTTGCACCCCAAGAATAATTTTTTTCATTATTTCATCAAAAATTATTCTATAGTTTTTATCCTTCATTTGTAATATACCTTTTTGTATTTCTGGGTCTTTAATTTCCATTTTTTTCTTCCTCTTCCATAAATTTTATTTCTTCATCAATTTCACTTATTTTATTTATTTCATTATTTGGATTATCGACATAAATTAATTTTCCGTTTTTGTCAAAAGTTCCCATATCAATTTTTAAAGCTTTATTTAAAGGATTTAACATTTCTGGATTTTCAATTTTTAAAGATGTACTATTTATAATTTCTCGGGCTACCATTCTTATGATAGTTTTAACAGCCATTGCATCATAAGAATATTTTCATGCATCTTGAAACTCTCCATTTTTTTTCTTTTGTGCATATTTATCTCTATGCTTATTAATTTCGTCTATAGTTTTAGTAATTTCAAATTTTGTAGGTTCATTTAAGTTATTTAAAATTGTTATTTGGCAATAATAACCTAATTTTTTCTTTTCTGAAAATAGTTTTTCTAAAGGTAAATTGCTATCAATTTGATATCTTCCGAATTGATTAAGTTTCATATTATTATAAATTGGAGTTGCTTGATCACTTAAAATATTTTTTCCATAAGCATTTTTTATTAGCTTTAAATATCCTTTATAAGAAATTTGAACTTGTAAAAAATTATAATACGGAATATAGTATATTTCTTGTCTAATTTCGTCTGGTGATAAATTTAAATCTAATGTTTCAATTAAGCATTGAATTATGCTTCTTTGGTCGACATCCTTCAATCTGTTACCTTTTTTTGCTTCTCTAATTCTTAACATTTTGTATAAAGCTTTAACTTTTAAATATTCTTCTTTTGTATAGTTTAAATTTAGCATCAAATCTCGGGTAGAGAATTTTTCTTCCATTAAATAATTCCTTTCTGTTGTAATTCTTTTTTAAGAATTTTAAGTTTTTCTTCTTCAGTAATATTTTTTATATTGAGATCAATTAAAAAATCAATTAATCAATTTATATTGTTATTATTTTCGTATTTTTTACATTCAATTTTTATTTTTTCGGTCTTTTTTTCGTCATAAACTCATATTTTTCATACATTTAATTTGCTTGTTAAATTTTGTATATGTATTTGAATTTCTCAAATTAAATCGCGTATTTTATTTTCTATTTTTGTTGAAGTTTTTAATTCGATTAAAAAATCATGACCGTTAAAATTTAAAGTGAAATCACTAATACAAGCTATATTTTTTTCTTGATTTCAATATATTTTTTGATAATCTTTTAAAATGGCACCAGGGAATTTTTTTGTTAGAAAAAATATTAGCTTGATTGCTTTTAGACGATTTTTTTTTGTTTCAATTTCAAAAACTGAATTTTTTAAAGCAGTTTTAAAGTCCTGTTTTTTTTCGTTTATTTTTTCATAAAAAATATTAACAGCTTGCTCAATTTCATTTCCTCTTTGAATTGCTTTTTCAAGGGCAATTTTAGGTATGTTTTTATAAATCAATAGTCCAAGAAGGTAAGTTATCTTTGATGGCGATATCGCTTTAATTTCGCCTAATTTCGGTCAGTTATTCTTGTCCATCTTCTTTTACCAATTCAAAAAGTAAATTTCAGTTTGAAAGTGACAATGAATCAATTCCTGATTTTTCATTGAAAAGAGCATTTTTAATTGTTGTTGGTGCAAAATATTTTTGCTTCTTGGCAAAAATTTCTACAGGGATTTTTAAATGATTCCTGCATTTTTTTCTAATTTTTGCTTTTTCATTATTTATTTTAAAATAATTATTTTCTTTTTTCTTTGGTTTATACATTTCAAATTTCCTAACTAACGATTTTTTTAAGATAAAATGATAATTTTGCTATACTCATTTCAAATAAATATTGATTTGGTTTATTTGCATTTTTTTCTGTAAAATCAATTTCATTTTCGCCTGTAAATTCTCAAGATAATTTTTGTTCAAGATTAATAGTTTCTTCAAATTCTAAATTTTTAAAATTTTCGTTGCCTTTTATATAATTATAAATTTCAATTGTTTTAATTATTTTTTTGCATGTTTCTTTTCTTATAGAAAGTGAATAATCAATTTTTGTAATAAATAATTCATTTTCTTTTATTTTATAATATAAATTGTCTGATTTTTCTAATTCTTCTTCTAATTCTTCTTCTAATTCTTCTTCTAATTCTTCTTCTAATTCTAATTCTTTTTTTAAGCATTCGACAAGCTCATTATTTTTTTTAAAAAAATTAATTAAATCACTAATATTTATATTGTGAATGTGATCGTTTTCTCTGTAACTTTCAATTTCAAAATTTTTAATTCCAGGTTTTAAAGAATCTTTTTTATATAATAAAAAAGTTGTTTCTTTGTTAATAAAAGTATTTATTAATTGTTTAGGCATAATTTTTTACCTTTTTCTTTCTTTTTAAAATCTGATTTCGTCAGTGCAATATTTTTAATTGCAGACAAGAAAATTAATTTTCTTGTTTCGATCTTAATTTTTGATGAATTCTTTTTTTTCCAAATTCGGTAATTAATTTTTCTTTATAAAGAAATTCTGAAATTTCTTTAGCTAGTAAATTTTGAAAATAAATTTTATCTTCTTTATATAAATTTTGATATTTTGCAACTTTTTCAATATCTGTAAAAAAGCATTGATATGTGTTATTTTTTTGTTTTAAAAACCTTTTTATAAAATCATTCGCAATTTTTTGTTTGATCGAAGTCTGATTATTTGATTTTAAAATTGTATTTGTCATTTTTTAATTCTCCTTTTTACAATTTTCAGAAATAAAATTATTTCTATTTAAATTAATTAAATTATCTTCTTTCAACATTTTATAATATGTTGCTGAATATGCTATTTTTTCGGTTTTTATTTGAAATTTTGTTAGTAAAATTGCTAATTCATTAATTGAATAATTTGCTAATTTTTCTTTGCTTCAGAAAAAAGGATTTTCTGGTTCTAATTTTTCTAAAGAAGTAGCTTTTACTTCTTTTTTTGGTCAATCAAAATTTTTATATTTTAAATCTAATTTTTTAAGATGATTTTTTAATTCTTTAGTAATTATTTTTGATTTATTAAATTTGCAATTTTTAAAATTTATAGAATTTTTTTTAATTTTGCATCCGCAAATTTCTAATATTTCGTTCATTTTTACTTACCTTTTTCTTTCTTTTTTTTATTTTCTTATATATAATTATAATCTATATATTTTTTTTGTCAACATTTTTAAATATTTTTTTTCAAATTTTCTAAAATTTCTTTAATTTTGTCGATTTTAATAATATTGCTGAAATTTAGTAATATTAAATAATCAGGCGGATTATAAATTTTTTGTGAAGTTCAGAAATTTGCTCCAATATTTTCAGAAAATCTTCATTTTTCACCATTTTTAAACAAAACATAGCTATTTTCTTTAGTTGCAATAATTTTATTTTTTGAAAAATAATCATCAATAATAACATGATCGCTTATTTTGATTGTTTCTGTTTCATCATCTTTATTATTAATATTAATATAATAGCTGTTTGTGCTTTTTGATTTTGAAAAATCAAAGTTTTTATTTTTTAAAAAATTAATTAAAATATTATGATTACTTATCTTGTTATTTTCTTTTTTATTTTCAACAAAAACGTCGGTTTTTGTGAATTGTGAAAAAATCTTATTTTTCGCAAATTTGCAAAAATCATTATAATAATGATTGCGCATTACTGATTTTCAATTTTTACTTCTTTTTTTGAAGCTGCAATTATTGCAGCTGATCTCAAATTTTCACATTTTAAAATCCCCTAATAATATTTTTTTCTTTTTCAAAATAAGCAATTGTATCTTTTAAATATTTGATTTTTTCTTGATTTTTTTCAATTTTTATTGCTTCTCTTGCTTCTTTTATTTTTTTATTTGCAAAATTAATATATCCGCTTTTCATCTTTTTTTACCTTTGCTGGCCGAATCGGCTGCCTTTCTTTTTTTTATTTTTTTATCTTAACTAATAACATATTATCATATTAATATTATTATGTCAATAATTATATAATTATTATTATTATTATTATTATTAATATACTAATTATATAATTATTATTATTATTATTATTATACTAATTATATAATTATTATTATTATCATGATCTAATAATATTAATAATATTAATGGTATTGCTTTAGCTAGTTTTTTTTTTTTGTTAAAAAGTTAAAATTCTGAATAAAAAACGG
>NW_017305025.1:19217-20885 GCF_001594115.1 Trachymyrmex septentrionalis
CATGATCTAATAATATTAATAATATTAATGGTATTGCTTTAGCTAGTTTTTTTTTTTTGTTAAAAAGTTAAAATTCTGAATAAAAAACGGCATAGTAATATTGAATAAACCCTATTATGTGCCCCTGTACTTACTTAATTATTATTATAAAAATTTGTATAATCGCGTAGTAAGATAAGAGAGAGAGAGAGAGAGATGTAAATATAAAGCACATCTATATATGTCTCTTATTAGGTTAGCAGTTTTCAGTTACTTTTTAATACTCAGAGTTAAAACTGCTAATGGGTTAATATGAGTTACTGTCGTATTTTATGCTTATAAGTTAATAGTTAATAATTAACGCGATTATACAAATTTTTTTTCAAATTTTCAACAGCCAATAAAGGAAGTATTGGGGGGGTTTAAAAATAGTTTTCCACATTTTTTTTAAAAAAAAGGTCTGTGGAACATTTTTCCAATTTTATTATAAATACTAGTAAAATTGGAGTATTTTTCCGTGAAACATTCATAGTTTTCCACATTTTATCCCAAAAAAAAAAGTTAGTTTTCCACATTTTAAAATAATTTTAATTTACACTTATAAGTTTCATAATTCTATAATTATTTAAAGAAAGTGGGTCGTTTTTTTACTTTTTGGGAATTAGTGGGAATTAGTGGGAATTAGTGGTATTAAAATAATTAATAGTTATCGATCATAATTTTTTACTAGCTAGTAAAATATTTTAAAAAATAATTATATAATTATTGCTTTTCTTAAAAAATAATTATATAATTAGTGTATGAAAAAGAAAGGTAATAAAGATATGAAGAAAGATGTAAAAAAGACTGTAACTTCTAGGTTAATTACTGTTAGAAGTTTTACAATGAGATACCCGGAACCGTCAGAATTGACAAGAGAAAATGTAATTTTAATTCTTAAAGATACATTAAGAGAAATTGCTTCTAAAGGTTATAATTTGAATGAATTTTCTAAAATATGTAAATTTGAGTTAGAACCTGGAAAGATTCAATTTGTTAATGAATCAGATAAGCATGTTTATAGAAATTTAATTGATGATCCTGAAAATAGTACATGAAATAGTATTGGGCTTCAAAGATTATTTAAATTCTTTGATATTTGAAAATTTGCTCTTAATTGTCCAAAATTTGAAGGTAAAAAGTAAAATGAATTCAGTTAATATAGTTGGACGAATTACTAGAAATTTGGAATTAAGAACTAGTAATTCCGGAAAGAATTATTTATTCTTTTGTGTTGCTGCAATCTCTCCTAAAGAGACACAATTTATCGATTGTGTAGTATGAGAAAGTTTAGCTAGAAATATGGTCCAGTATACTGGTAAAGGGTCATTAATAGGAATTAAAGGCTTTATAAGCAAGCGTAAATATAAAGATAATTACATTACTGAAGTAGTTTGTCAAAATGTCGAGTTTCTAAGCTATAAAAACAGTAGCGATAATAGCGATAATAGCGATAATAGCGATAATAAAGAATGAGAAAATAAATCTGTTAATGTTAATTTAGAAGAAACTATTAAACCATTAAATAATGATTCAGATGATGAAGCTATTATTTGAGATTAAAAATTATATAATTATTATTTTACTAATTATATAATTACTAAATTGTTCTTTTTTCCTAATTTTATTAGGGAATTGTTCTTTTTTCCT
>NW_017305026.1:0-227 GCF_001594115.1 Trachymyrmex septentrionalis
CACACACACGCACGCACGCACGCACGCACGCACGCACGCACACAAAAGAATGATTAACATCAACTGTATATAAAATAATCACACATTTTAAACCAATCGCAAATTACAATTACGTTGTCCTTTAATTCGATTCTACGATAATAGTAATATTTTGATTATTGTCAGTACTTCTTTTACGTATCTTTGATTAATTATAACAATTACGATTTTTTTATAGGCATGTTCAC
>NW_017305027.1:0-323 GCF_001594115.1 Trachymyrmex septentrionalis
ACTTAACTTAGTTAAAAAAGAAGGTTAACTTACCAAACTCTGATTATGGATTATTCATTAAGAGCTGGAACGTAGACAACATCGGCATAATCATAAAATAAAATGAAATAACAAGTAATTGAGAAGAAAAGAGTTTTGAAATACAAGGAAAGGATGTGACCAAGGGGACAAAGTAGACGGGCGTAAGCAGCTCGACATTTGACGGGTACGTGTGACTCGAATGCCCATGAAGAGTCAACATGGACACCAAGTATCTTAATAGAGGAGGAGCGAGGAATTGGAACGGAGTTAAGAGAAATATCGAAGGATTCAATATGGGATAA
>NW_017305028.1:0-410 GCF_001594115.1 Trachymyrmex septentrionalis
AATTTACGAGTTATTTAATATTTTATGTCAATATGTACCAGAATAAAATACCAAATATCTCTATTAGCTTTTTAATATTACTATTTTAATATTTTTACATTCAAAATAATTAGAGAATCATATTATGTAAAAAAATTATTCAATTCTATTCAAAAAAGTGGAGGTTAATTTGAAATCTTCGAAGCGCCTCTTCCAGAAAAATTATTACTAGTATATATTGTATCCCTCTTAACTACAAAACTTCAATAAATATATTATTTTATATCTGTAAAAACAGCGAAAACATTCTAACATTCTAACAGAGTTACTGCCCTACCCTATATATACATATATAATAGAATAAATACGTACATTTAAAATAGAACGTGTTCTAGATCTTCTTGACAATTAATTCTTTTGAATTATCTCTT
>NW_017305029.1:0-24385 GCF_001594115.1 Trachymyrmex septentrionalis
ACATTCTTTTTGATATTTACATTTTTAACATTACAGAATTGCAAATACATTATAGTGATTAATTCATTATCTGAAAAGGCCTCATCGCTGTCCTTCGTGTCAAATGGATGCCAGTGATTGTGTGGCTTGTATTATTGCTTTTCTCCTAGAAAACACAATAGAAATTTAGAGAATAATTAAATAATTCCATTCCAAATAATTTCATAATATATCCTAGGTGTTAGAATATATTTTAATATTTCTGAAAATTTTAATATTCCTAAATTTCTTTTGGTATAAATTTCTTATAATATTTAATATCTTTACTATTTAAATATTTGAAGGGTATATATTATAAAATTATTCAGAATGGATTCCGATCGGAATTATTCGATTACTCCTTAGATTCCTATTGTGTTTTTTAAGGGAAAACGGAATAATTCCGATCGACATCCACATTCTAAACAGTTTCATAATAATCTCTCCAATCTTTTTAATTCTTATATCATGATTCGGACGTTGCTTTTTCAAAATGATGTGAACATGACTCGCTCATCAACATGAAGTAATACGTGAATCGTTGGATCGTTCGATTCATGTAACGAAAACTGGAAAACTGCGACGAATCAGTACCTCGATTAATAATTCTTGCTTTGCAAGAATCATCGTGAATACGACGTTAAATCTCGATTGTATATTTTTAAACAGTTCGAATTTGCGGCCAAAAACAATTAAACTGACTTGCGCAGTGGGGGTGAGCGACACGAAGGTGACCGAGTGACGTCACGTATCAAAGTCATTAGTAAAATGTCGTCGCAGACGCGGAGCGGATCGACTGCGCATCGGACGGTGCCGGGATGCTTTTCCATTCGTAATATCGTCATAATCGCCATTGTTTTCCAGTGTTCGTCAATCGTATGACACGATTCTGATATCGGTGATTTCGCAAGATGCGTACAACGCGAGATTTTTTCGATTGAAACTCGGGTATAAGCATTTTATGCAAGCAATGATGAGACGCGGGTTGTTACACCGCCTAGGAGTCGATTGTGTACCTTGAAATGAGATAAAAATTACAGAAATGGGCAAATTTATTGATCAATGAACGTTTAAATATTCATTTGCTCACTTTTGTAATTTTTAGCTGCTTTCCTTTAGGAGATACAATCGGTACTAAACGTCGTACTAAACGTCGTACTAAACGTCTATTCCTGATATTCAATGAATAACTATTAATTGCTGATACTTGAGTCGATTATGTGTTCTTAAATAAAAGCAGCCTATATCTCATTTCAAGATACGCAATTGATCGCCTGAACGTCGTATTTCGCGAAGTGATATTTTAATGACATTTTAACATCCTTCAATTTTCCTTTCATTGAATCTATGTGTTTGCTAATGTCGCGACACGAGAGACGATATAATCGTCGTGAATTTCCTTGATGATTATTCAAAGTGCGAAGAGTGGACGAAAGTACGTGCCGGGTAGCAACAGGTGTAGCCGCGCTTGTCGCATAAAGTTGACTGCGCAATCATCGAATCTCCGCCATTTCAAATTTGTCCGTTGCACTATTGCGAACTAGAGTCGTTATGGGCGTGTCGCGGGTGGTTCGTACGAGCGAGATTTCCGCGTGTTATTCCTCCATTACGATTTAACGAAGTGCTTTTTGTGATTAGCAGTTCTATACGATTAACGGGAGTGTCGTATACGTCGTTATGAGTATCGTGCGATAGCGATATGTGAACGATCGGCTATCCTTGCTTCACGAAACGAATTTGCGTCGCGTGTGTGATGTGTGCAGTGTTTGTGTTTGTGTGTGTGTGTGTGTGTGTGTGCAAATTAATACTAGGAATTTGGTGCAACGACGCAGAGAGAAAGAGAGAGAGAGAGGAGGAGGAGGCCCAGGATGGCATCAGGCAACGGCGGAGCAACCGTGGGTGAGTGTCTTGTAATCGAGGGTTAGATCGTTGTAATTTCGCTAAGCTCGGATTCGAATACCGTAAGAACGCAATAATGATTATTATTATTTTCAAAGAAATAAATCGCAACTTGTGATGTAAGGTAATTACTTAATTTTCATGTGCCTGTAGCGTTAGAAATTGAGCTCAACGAAACTATAATAGCATGAGATCTAGTTACAATTTATGTATTTACACGAAAACAATTTATGTATTATTTTTTATTTTATTTTATTTTGAGATACTAGAATATATGCTGGAATATATTTCAATATTTTTAAATAATATTTAATGTATTTATTATTTAAATATTTGAAATTGTGGAAGACAGAATTTGCAATTATTTAAATAACATACATAAACAGTATTATTTAAATAAACAAGTAAATTAAACGATTAGGTTTACTTATTGAATTTTGTAAAAATTAATATCTAAATAATTTTTTGAAATTAATATAATTCTTTTTATTATTTTATTTGAAAGGAGTAAATAAAAAATTAACATGTATAGTATTTATCTTTTGAGACATATTTTTGAGGATTGCTTTTTAATATTTGGATATATTTATATTTTACAGATTAATATTTCAAAACTCCGCTGTGCTACGCATCAGACGTGTGAGTCGTAAATTGTTTTAATTTTAAAGTAATGGATTCGTGAAAAAAAAAATATATATATATAAAAGATACATGTGACAACCTTTTTTTGTTGATTATTATCATTAATAAAATGATTAAAATTTTTTAAAATAGTAAATATACTATGGTAATAAATTTGATACTATTTATTCTAATGAGGTAATAAATATGATAATGAGTAATTAATATTTGAATAATTAATATGTCTTTACATTTCTACAGTTACAATTTATCTAAAGATCAAATGTTTACATTGAGAATATCATAGAAATAATTATATTTCATAAATTCAATGAATGGGCTATACTGCAGATCAGTGTCATTATTTTATATGAAAATATTTATAATTATTAATTGCTTTTTTCTAAAACTCACAAGTAAATATCATAATCAACTCAATAAATGTCATAAAATCTTGTAAATATATATTTTTTATAACCAATTCATTATTATCTGACTTAATCATTTATTAACATATTTTAGTGCAACAAATCTTATTGTGTAACAAACTATTAATTACAACAAAACGTTATCAATATAATACATATAATAATTTAAAAATAATCAGGTTATAATAGAGACATGTTTAACACGTAATAAATAAATAGATAAAACCGTATAAGCAATAATTTATTTTTTTATAACCGAATTGCAAAGTGCAATCATATGTATGTATAATGCGACCTTATATATTTTCCACAGAGTAAGTGATATGTTTAAGTTAATTAAAATATGTTAGTACTAATACTATATGCATACAGTAATCGGTAATATCTACATAAATAATTGCTAATATTTATGTACATGACATGATTAATAATATTTATATATCTAATAGGAATATTTATACGTATATCTAGTAATTATCAGTGATGTATTCTCTATTTGCCGTAATCACTGTTCAATTGTTTCTCAAATTAATTCTTTAATTCTTACAACATAGCCCAATCATTTAGATTTATTATAATTTGAGAATTTATATTATTTAACACAAGAATGTGTGTAAAAAGAGAACACGTGAGATCCAATAAATATTTTATTAGAATAGAATAATTTTTTATGGATTATTAATTTAAAAAATAAAATCAGTTACGTGTGTCAAGTATATTAATGTGATATATCTTCTTCTCTTTAATATATCATTTTTAAAATAGTGCTTATTATAAAAATTTATAATAACATGTGTGTCTAGAGAATATAGAACATTTATAATAAGTTGATTGCACAAGAGAGGAAAAGAAGTCTATTATTTGTGTGTGTGTTGGATCTTACGTTATCTCTTGCATTGCTGAGCACAGTCTACTGAATCAACTGTATCCTATACTTTATATTTTGATTGATTGACTCAATATTTCTCTATTAATCCATTTCTTTTCATTGTCCTATTTATAGGACAGCATATTTTTAATTTTTTTGCCCATACGTACTCTGTAAAAAATAAAAATAATTTAATTTTAATTTAAAAATGTCTAGTGGATATTTCTTCCCGAGATATATAAAAATGTTTAAATTAACACAAAAATGTTAATTTTAATATTTTGGTATATCTCAGAAAATTCACTATACCTACGTCTTTAGGTTAAAATTAACATTTTATTTTTTACAGTGTATAATATCTTTCTAATTTGTTTTCACAAGATGTATACAAAAAATTGAAGTTGCTCCATATAAAATATTCATATGGAAAAAAAAGATTAAGATGCTGCCTTATAAATGAGACAGTGGAAGAAATGAATTATCTCAATTCTATTTAAATTTTGAAGTACGCTATTAAAACACTGCATAAGCGCGAGTGTAAAATCATCACTTCGTGCTGTCAATTAGCGGTAATTTAATTATTTTTTATCTTGAGAGATAATTATTTGATATCTTGACGAGGGATTCTCCATTTTACTTGATTTTGAGAACGATTTTGACGCTCCAGTCTTGTCACTAAACACACACTTATCACTAAATCACTAAACTTATTTTTATCAGAAATGATGATGCAGAAAGAATGTCGAATCCTCCTCTATCAGATAAAGCAAATAATAAAGCAAGGAGACTGCTATTGTTTTATGCAAGTAACAAGAATATACTACGATTAATTATAAAAGATAAAATAAGAAATATTTAAATATTTGGAAATAAAGATTGAAAACATTGAAAAATAAATAAAATACACGATATCTCATATTAGACTTGTATGAAAACGTTTCTCATAATTCTTATATTCTCTATTCTTTACTACGCAGCAATTTGATACAAAAAGGATATGCATAATTAATTGACGTAAATATTTTTGAGGCTCCCACGAGTGCTTTCTATGTAAAAGTTATGCCTTTCGCGAGTTTCCTCCGTGTTTAGATCCATTCTTGTGGAATGTCAATGTTTCGTGAATCTTGCAATCCATTTCATCGGGATGAGGAGCAGCCTGATATTATCAGCCCGATAGTATTAGCATACATAGAGAATATACTTTACAATTCTTTATACAGGTTCTCATCTTTTAGAATAAATTATAATTTTTGTTGCAATCTTACTCCATTATTCTTTTTTGACTTGCACCACTCTCTACACTTTTCATGTAAATTAAATAGACGATTTTGATTGGAAGATTATAACGATTGTAGTGCTGCAAACCGCACGTCGCTAGAACGCTCCGTTACTGAGTAATTCAAAAAGTTCGCTTATTTTTTTATCAGACATCTCACAGATGCCAATAATCTATTTGAATTTTGTTGCATTGTGCAAAAACATAAATAAAACATTTATTTATATACGTAATTAACCCCTTTTTGCTCAGCTGTTTAAATTCATATTTGATGCTGTAAATCTTTTTTGATAAATTTTTTTTTCATATCAGCTATCTTGTAAATAATCTTTTTCTTATTATTTTTAAAATTTTCACGATTAATAGCAGGCATAAGTGTACAATCTTCATCAGCTACAATTATCTTGACTTCAACTCCAACATCCTTCAGTATATTGCTTCAATTCCATTCCAACATCTGCCTCCATAGCTTTTGCGCTGCCTTGAAAATTCCTTCTGCAATCGTTGTCACTTTTAGCATGACCCAAGTCACATATATGACACTTTCTGTTTCGAGTCCTATATCCTCAAGAATCTTTCTTATCAAAAATCCAATAATTGCTCCATATTCATTGAGCATCCTATCATAGCTTTTACCATTACTATGCTTACTCCATCCCATATTAAAGGGAACTACGATGTTAACTATAGAGCCTAGCATTCTATTCAGTCTTCTTGAATTATTATTATTTTCATCTAAACATAATTTTGTAGCTTCATCAAATATGTACATTTCATCCACAAACTCATTTTTAAATTCTTCTGGCCTAATAAATATAGAAAAAAATATAAATGAAATAAAAATTAATCTAAAGGAAAAATTTAAACAAATTTTTTATTGGAGGAAATCATTTTTTTTTAATACAGTTAATTGTTACTGTATATTTAGATTAATTTCACTTTTATCTACTCATGAGTAAGTTTTTTAGATATTGTTTTCGAACCAAGTATATTTGATTTTTTTATAAACTACTCCCATTATTCAATATTTTTTTGAACTGTTATACAATTCTTGAAAAAAAAAAAGTTCGTAGTAAAAATATTTTACGTATAATTGCATAAAGCATGTAAAAATTCATTCTGTACAGTAAATTCGGTATATATAAAATAAAATAATAATTATATAATAATAATTATTATATATGTAATTATATTATTACATTATTAATTATAATAATATAATATTTTTTTGATACAAAAATCAATAAAAAGAAATTAATCGTTTGCAATAATAAAACTGTTTGTGTACAATGTATTTAGATTCATAAATCCGAGACAAACGTATTGCAAGATAAAAAGTCTATTATCTTACAATACTTCACGCGGCTCCTCTATTTTTGAAAAACACTAGTTGTTTATCTTCTGTGATGTAGCTCGTTTACAGCTCTCTTTTGCTGCTACCTCACATATTGATCATACTTTTTGTACATTCATGTGAAATAATTGGAATCTCTAAACACATTAAAATTTTATTCAGTTACATACAATCAATACCAGCATGCAAAGTACCTGAAACAATGTTCAAAGCAATTATTTTACAAAACAAACTACTGTATAAAAAAATCCACTATATACTTTAGTTTACCTAACTTTATAACATATAAGTAATATAGGAAAATAATTATGTAAACAATATTCATAATTACCCAATACAACATTTGTTGTGTGTACATTTGCTTTGAGATACTTCTTTGCATCGTCGTTTATTACATGTTGAACTTCAGTCGGTATATCAGTATATTGCTGGATTCACACTGGATCCGATGTGCATCATACGACGTTCTGCAACCAATCAGAAAGCAGAATTTTATTTTGTATCGATGATACGAAGCAAAATCCTATTTTCTGATTGGTTGCAGAGCGTTGTACGACGCACGTTGGATCCAGTGTGAATCCAGCAAATGTTTCGCAATAATTAAGCCTACAATATGCTTTTTGTTTCATGTTTCTTGTTTTTTACCTTTTGCTTTTTTCTCCTTTGCAACCGTTTTATCGACAATGTATTTCTTGTTTCTTTTAAAATTCGTTAACTTTTATCTCAGGCGATATAAAATAAAAAACCGGATAAGAAATAAAAAGACAAGATGTAAAAAATAACAAAAAACAGAAAATAAAAAAGCATATTGTAGAATAGGCTTTACACTTGACACGCAAAATAGAATGTAATCCTGCTCTTCTCTTTCCCTCCAACATTCCTTCAAAAATAGAACTTTTTCACATTTTTTGCATTTTAGATTCTTGCCAAGTGATTTCAAATTGACAATGCGATTGCCATCGCATCGGTTATTGTTGCTTTTATTATCGAGGTTATGCTATCCAGCTTGTTTTTTCGACATTTCTTCTTTCAGTTTTAACTTACGATCTAATTTTTTTTCTTAATAAAGCGTCCTTTATATCGCAGCTGCTCGTTCATGCTTACTACTGGATATTATAATAGATATTTACCTTCTAACCTGGCAAGTCGCGGGGTTACGGATCGAAAGTAATGCCTAATTCACACTGGACGCAGCAAGCGTCCAGTGTGAATTAGGCATAAGAATCTGAGCACAAGAATTGTCGTAACACTTACTTAGACTTAAATTATAGATGTAAGTAACGCACAAGCTTTCACGTATGACATACAACTTACCGTGTTTCCAAGAGGCGGCAATAAATCGTACGTCATACGCCAAAGCTTGTGCATTACTTACGTCTAGAACTTAAGTCTCTAAGGGTCGGTTGTTCCACCTTTTGGTAAATTTTACCTATTAGGTAAATCTGGCAATCCGCGCATGTAATTGGGTAATCTTGCTACTTACCCAACAGGTAAAATTTGGAACAACTAAAAGGTGGAACAACCGGGCCTAAGTAAGTGTTACGATTCTTGTGCTCAGACCCTAAACATGCAACGTTACCACATCTAAAACTCGGCTTCTCTATGCTGATGAAATTAGTGTTTCTGTGTTTATTATTATTTTAATTCAATTATTAAAAAAAGAGTGTAATAGAGTTTTAAAAATCAAGTTTTAAATTTTAGGCTACACTATTTCTGATATAATCAATTTTTTTATTAAGGTGTCAACTTGACTAATATAGTCGGGTTAGAACTACCTTAACCGTGATCAGGGCATCTATTATGGAATAAAGGCGGAATGGATTTCGATCGGAATTATTCCGTTTTTCCTCAGAAAACATAATAGAAATGTAGGGAATAATTGAATAATTCTGATCGGAATCCATTCTGATTTTGTTCCATGATAGGTGCCCAGGACTATGAAGATTGAGATTGAAATTAAGATTGAGATTAAAATTGAAGCTCGACCAATGAGAAACAGAGCATGCTGAGATTGAGATTGCAGATTGAAATATAGGATTTCGTCTATTTTTCCAATCTTTAATCTCAATCTCAATCAATAAGCTTTCAGTATTTTAGTTACATGACTAACCTCACGTGACTAATCTTATCAAATGTATTGTGTATGTATAAATAATAAGTTATAAAGGGTTATAAGAAGTACAAACACAGTATAATTAAAACGTGTAAGTGCAATTAAATGCGTATTCAATAATTTTTGTTATGTGTAGTTCTAGTTATCCAATATTCTTACTAATCTCAATCTTAACTGCTGTTGGATACAATTCATAGTGATTGAGCAATCTTCAATCTTAATCTCAATCTCAATTTCCAATGCATAGTCTGAAGGTGCCATTACATGAAGCGCGGAAATACGGAAACGCGGAAGACAATATTATATGCGATTGTTTTTTATCGTACAATGAATTTTTCAAGCGCGTTGATTGGTTGCAAGGTAGCGAGAACTTTTATATGCATTAAACTTCTACAACAAATAAACCAGTTTTAAACTAAATAATACATAAATTAAGCATTTGTACATATTGTTTTTTTATAAGTAAACTAATTACGATTAAAAACATTTATTTACATACTTAATGGCTTTATTTTCTCAAATAAAGCACGTATATACAAATGCATAAATTTAAAATAGCCGCGTTTCACGTCAAAATGGAGACGAGTTTATAGTATTTTATAAATCTAGTGACTTTACTGAGTAAGAAATCCAAATGCATCCTAGAGGAGAGGATCTCTAGATATACCTTGAGATTTTATGTTGGTGATCATGATGTCCGTGATTGTTATTTCTTATTACTGTTATGCGAATTGATGCGAATAGACAATAGTGGCAAATGATGATGTAGTAGGTGTAGGAGGGAATACAATAAATAAATGATAAAAAAGAACATAGATAATTTATTCAAATGAAATAAGAATCCGTCGTTTCTAAGAACAGGTAATTTTTTATATCTAACATATTTATAATATGGAAATGTTTTCTTTTATTATATTTACCATTGTCATATTTGCCATTGTAGTAGTTTTAATATTTCGGATGCAACAAGGAAGAATATGTAAAGTATAAAAATAACGTTTGATCATCATATTCACTCTTTATTCTTTGTTGCCGTATGCCGAATTGAATGAAATATAATAAATAAGATGAATTTTGGAACGGATTGGGACGTTGAACATCGACGTATTTTGCTGGATGGAAATGCAGCATTAGAACGTTCGGCACTGTCGGTCGCAAGATCGCAAGTTGTCGCAGCAGAGAATGAGCAAATTGGTACAGAAGTGATCTCTGAATTAGGTGAACAAAGAGATTGTCTCTTGCGCGCAAAAAGGAGATTGTCACAGACAGATGAGGAATTGAATAAAGCGAGAAAAATTCTGAATGTTATGCGACTAAAGGTTTTGACAAACAAAATTGTGCTAATCTTGATTATTTTATTGGAATTAGTTATTCTTGGTATAATTGTATACTTAAAATTTTTTCATAAATGAGTTGCCTGTTATTAAGCTTGATAAAACCACAAGAGGAAATAATACTGTACATAATACACGTTAACAGTTGGTAGTTATGGTTAGTCAATTTTTGTAAAATTTAATGAAATAAATATGTGAATTTTCAAATAAGTTTTTCTGAAAAATTGAATATTTTTTTATTAAAATTATTTTAATTATTCTTTTATTTCTTTCTTGTGTTATTGAACTCAAGATACATTGTAATTCAAGATACAATGTAATTAGTTTTGTGTTTTATTCCTGCACTCTTTGAAACAAACATATTTGTTCCACTTTAACATATTCTTTGTGCACTTAGCTCAGCAAGTGCAGGAATAAAAAACAGATTTATTGGGAATCTACATAAAATTTTACTTAATTCTATCAATCGATAGTAAATAGAGCAATCATGGTGAAATTAGAATCTGATTCCATCATGAGAGCAATATTAAAATTGTTTATTGCTCACTTCATGTACATTTCATAATACATTCAATTATTTTTTCATTAATCTGTCATAAATGAAATATAACAATAAAAAATTCTTGAAATGGTTATTTTGCATGACGATGAATATTATCGAAGTAGAATACCTGAGCCTGACTTAGGAGCATTTCATAATTTTTTGCGATTTGTTTGGTTTCCAGAGAGAAGACAGTTGCTTGGTAGAACTGGAAAAGAATGGGGTAATTATTAAGGGGTACATTTTTTCAATTGCTAATCGTTGTGGAATTATATGATCGTTTTCTCTTGAATAGCCTTGTTGGGATTCTTTTACTTGTGTTTCTTTACCGTATTGGGTTCCTTATTTGCATTGCAATTGTGGATCAGTATCAATTATGCTTCGAAATTAGAAAAACCGTTTTTTCTTTATAGCGGTTTGATCCCTAGATCTTATTTTGATGACAATTTTCCGCTTTTTCGTCAAATGCCTTTTGACAATCCAGGTAAAATTTTCTTAAAAACTAATAAAATACACAATATGCTATTTCAGTTGATTCTAATAGCCCATTAAACTGTAATGGATTGAAATTGATTTAAGTTTTCAGAAATATGCACTTGTAAATATTAAAATAAACCTTTCTCAATCCGAATACATTTTTATTTATTTACAGGAATTGCATGACAGCATATTTCTATACCTTCCAATCTAAAAATAATATCAGCTTTTTCTATGCATTGTGAATATTGCTTAATTTAAAATTCTAAATAGGAAATGCAGTTTTTCTATCTAATTGTTATATTTCAATGAACTTAAAATACATAT
Source organism: Trachymyrmex septentrionalis (assembly GCF_001594115.1). Classification (NCBI taxonomy): domain Eukaryota; kingdom Metazoa; phylum Arthropoda; class Insecta; order Hymenoptera; family Formicidae; genus Trachymyrmex; species Trachymyrmex septentrionalis. The sequence goes on from NW_017305029.1 coordinate 11,257, forward strand.
AAAAGTTTCAATCCATTTTAATTCATTTCCGATTATTGGGAGGATATCCTTGATATTATAATATTTTGTTTAAATAGGAATTGCTTTCAAACCGAATATTTTGTTACCCACGAAATCTCCTATTATTTGGATAGATAATTTTAATACGAACGCTCGACCGAAAAGATATGTGCAAGCCTTAAGTGACTTTTTACAAGGTAAGGACATCAGATGAAAACAAATAATGCAAGCATTAATAATTAGAATCTTCAATTAACAACTCAATATCTGGAAAGAGATTGAAATAGATAGATATAATTTCATGTGGTTATTGCCGAATCTAAATTCTTGTTTTTTTCGTATCTTTTTCCCTTGACAAGGGACTGAAACTATGAAATTTCTATTCTTTTTAATGGAAAAAAAGTTTCGTGGACAAAAATAAGTCACGCAATCCATTTTCATTCATGATACAAGATTGAAATGACATAATTGCTATTCAATCCAAAACAAGTTTGAGAATCTTAAATCCAGTTTTGCTCATAATACAGAATTACAAGTCTTATTTTTTTTAATTGAAAAAAAATTTCTTGGATCATGAAATTATAATTTGTGACACGGAAGTGAAACAATAATGTATTATTTTTATTTCAATAATGCACAAAGGTATAATAATTTTATACAAAATACTACAATACAGAAAGCTAATCAAGCCAAGTTTGGATGTTTTTTCTGGTAAAAAGTAAAATCGGTATTATAATTTTTTTAAACATTTTTACTCTTTAATATGGTTCTCTTCAGTGATACATATTTATTTAAAATGTCAGATACATCAACAATTAGACGTCGAATAAATTTGAATAGTTATATACATTATTATCAGTTATCTTGAGCAATATCAATTGTCCATTGAACACATTTAATATGATGTGTCTACATAGATACTATATTCCTCAAGTAAACTAATATACTAATGCCCGTATTCATAGAGAGTCAGACCTTGTACTTAAGACTTCCTTAAATTTATCTTTAGATGCTCAGCAGCCAATGAAATAATTCGTAGAGCAATTATCTAAAGATAAATTTAAGGAAGCCTTAAATATAAGGCCTGACTATGAATATGGGCAATTGTCAAGACAAACAATACAAGTAGACTTTCCTTTAGAATTTTAGATTGAACGTTACATCTAACAAAAATGAAATGTCTACTTGTATTGTTTGTCTTAACAATATTGATTTGTTTGAGGAATATATAGTATTTACAGACACATCCTATTAAATGTATTAATGGATAATATTTTTCAAGATGGCTGATAACAGTGTACACAACCGTCAAAATTTATTTGACATAATTATTGATGTATCCGACATTTTAAATAAATATGTATTACTGAAGAGGACCATAGGTCTGTTCTTTATTCCTGCAGTGTTTGAATTGGTACATACAGTGCAATAAATTGAAATGAAACACATGTATATTTGTTTCATTTCAATTTATTGCACCATGTGCATCAGTTCAGGTAGAAATAAAGAACAGACCTCATATTACAGATTGGAACGTTTCAAGAATCATAATACTGAGGGCCTCTTTCACCAACCCTGATTAATGCTAATCGGTGGTTAATATAGTGTGCCTTCTAACGAGCGACACAAATGACAATGGGTGCTTTTCATTTGATGACACAAGTCGACACAAATGTTCTATCTTTGTCACACTCTGAACAACAAGGATAGAACGACGCTTGTATCGACTTGTGTCAACTTGTGTCATCAAATGGAAAACACCCAGTGTGACACAATAAATCATGACATCCTTGTTGTTTGCCAATGTTAAACAAAGATGACATGATTACTGTGTCATACTGTCACTTGCTGGAAGGTACACACATACAATCATCACGCCAACATGAAAACTAAATACAGAAGAGGAAGAGAAAGGCGATGTTTTGATACATTAAACTGCTGTTGAAACTTTGAGTTGATCATCGATTAATTTAACTAGAAATTGATGAAAGAGACCCTGATTTAAGTTATTATATTTCAACTTTTGAGATAAAATTCTTTAAAATGGCTTAAAATTTTCCTTGAAATGTCTATTGCTCGATGCTCTATGGCGTTTTTAAAAATTAAAAATGACGAACCCAAAATGGCAGCTGGAATAAAACAACATGGATGCATTCGAGGAGCGCGCTATCTGCATCATATCTGTAATATTATCTTTTTCTTACGTTTAGACGATGAAGATAGAATAACACAAATAGCGCTAACAGCGTTTCCCCGAATGCAGTCCATATGTTAAAGTCGAGATTATTGGAAATAACTCTCTTTTTCTGGATATTTATTGAGAACAATTTGGCTCCATAATACAAATTCAAAAAATATGGATTTATTTGATTTCTGTTGTAAATTCTTTAAGTGTATTTTAGATATAAAGACAAATTGAATGGAAAAATTTTCACAGCAAAATGTTGCCTATTTTAATAAAAATAAGGAAAAAAATGGTAACTAACGTTTTCATTTTAGAATACAATAAAAGTAAAGAGAACTATAAAACAGTTGCGGAATGTAATGATAGTGCACTAATCACATTTAATACAAAACCTTGTTTTTTCGATATTGAAAGCCTTGGTGTTTGTGGGCAGCCTCCATATGGATATACTGATCCATTACAACCGTGTGTTCTAATTAAGTTCAATAAGGTAATAATTCTGTTTTAAAAAATATAACAACTTTTTTCGAGCCAACACAGGTTATTAGTGTGTAACAATCTATTATTTTCTTAGAAAATTGAACGATAAATGTTTTGACCTCTGTTTTTGAGTCTCTTCAGTACAATATAAAATTAAAATAATAAAATAATTAAATACATGTTATGCGAATGATTCTTCTAAAGCGCATGTCTGATTCAGAACTTTTTGAAATATTGCCAAAAAGATTTCGGCTATTTCTAGTACTACAAAAATGATGTCTAAACATATACTTGATTGTCGACATAATAAATTTAAATATTGTTTAAGTATCAATTAAATATATATTTAAATATGATTTCTGAAGTACGTACTTAAAATTTATTAAAAATTTTGGCCATTAGTCATACGCATTTGTGATCTGTTTACAAATTACAAAACTTATTGAAATAAACTTAAAGTGTTTCTCAAAAATAATAATTATACCGCTAATTATTTTGATTAATTAATCATATTATATGTATATATAAGCACATATGCATAATTCACTATTAAAAAATCACGCTTACAATTTCCACACAATATCATTATTCATATACGTAGGTCATTCGATAAGTCTGGTAAATTTTTATAAGTAAATCTTTTTGACGTGACACTTGAAAAGTATCATTCTTCAAACTTCCTTTTCCAGGTCAAATTTCAACCAGAATTGATGCGTTGCTCACGTTTGATAGTTGTTTAAAGCGAGCGAGAAATTACGCGTATAAAAATAAAAAAGGAAACACATTCTATGGAAAATTAAGTGGATGAGGAATCAATTTGAAGCCAAATTCTGTAATTTTGCACGGAATTTATCAAATGGATTGTTACACTACTTTATCAAGATTTACCGGACTTATCAAACGATCTTCGTACAAAAGTTTTTCGCAATTAAAGTAGAACAAGCCACTATAAAATGACCTATAAATTGACATTAAACTGAATCGTGATTGATAAAAAAATGACTTTTGGTAAACATTTTGGAGCAATTTTAACATCATGATGTTAAAATTTTTGTTCTGTTTAAATATGTTTTTCAATTATTGCTTATGATAGATTTTAGAAACATTTCTGTTAAAACATTTTATATGACATATTGCAGGATCCTTTCAGAATTGTTGCGCATAAGATGTGAAAGGTTGAAACATTTCTGAAAATTTTCCCTAATAATCTGTGCTGTATGGGATCATTAAATTTTTAATTAAAATTTTTTACCATGAATCATGGTAAAACATGTTTTTAAAAATTATAATTATATTGCAGAAGTTTAATTGGGTACCAATTCCTTACAATAAATCGTCCCTCTTACCAGAGAATATGCCACATGCTTTGCAAGAAGCTGTGCAATTGTCAAACAAGGTTTGATTCAAATTTATCATGTATTTAATAATTAGTGTAGTCCAATTTGTTTATTCAGTAGCACTCCATTTATACGAACAAATTCGTGCTTAGTTCCAATTAAAGGAATGTATAGGTACAAACTCATAGGCATTGATAATCCGTTCTTACTTTAAGACAATTTTAAGTAAAATAATGTCTTCAGATGGTTCTGTAATGTAAATTTAATGCTTAAATAAGGATCCCTTGGAGAAAGAAATATCAGAAAGCCAATGTTAGATTATGGATTGACGATTACGATTGACATGATTTGCTCTGTTTTATTTCAGACGATATGTAGACTCGCTTCATTTTGATTAGAATAAGATTGCAACAGTTAATCGTCAGTCCGTTGTCTAATGTAGGTAGAACGGAAAAGAGATGTGATGGGGATTTATAGCCAATCAGAGTAACTTTATTTTAATTTCGTTCGCTGTTTAGTGGGTGGGTTTATCATGACACGGAACTATTATGAAACGGAAAAGAGATGAAAAAATCTCGAACTTCCTCATCGACATCGATTAGTTAACGAAGTATCGATCCTTTTGTAACATATTTCTATATCTATTATAGCATGGGTACTAATTCGTATTAAAGCCCAACTTTGAGAACTCACTTAACTCACAAGCGAAATATTGCGCTCCTTCTATTCTTTCCCAGGTGATTCTCATTTATGAGTTAATGCATCTCCGCCGTCGTCTTCGTCGGTGTGTTAAGTGAGTTCTCGAAGTTGGGCTTTAATATGAATTAGTACCCATGCTATAATATAATAGATATAGAAATATGTTACAAAAGGATCGACACTTCGTTAAATGCTGTTTTTATCGCTTTAATCGACGGAACTCTTTCTAAAATTAATAGAGAACTTTAGAATTCTTCGGGGGAGAGGGAGGGAAGAGGCAACCAGAACTCTTATTTTTTCCTAATTTTGAAAATGAAGGACCAGCTTCATAAAGATAAATTATTCATTTGGACAGACTGACGACCTTCTGTGAGAGATAGTTTTTCGAAGTAAGAAGAATTACTTTTTAGGAAATATCGATTACATTTGGAACCTGGACTAATAGAATTTAATAGAAAATATTTGGACTAATAGAATTAATTTGTTAATTAAGAAAACGACATACATCATACTTGGTTTGGGTTTTCAGTTGTTTGCTTTGAGGAAAGAAAGGAGAAACATTGCTATTCCGAGAGAATATCTCGAAACAGCAGTGTTTATACAATATTCTAAACATTTTTCGTCGATATACGTATATACATTCTGTAACGCTTCCTTTATTGTTCCGGAATATTCGATACATTGAGAATACAACAAATTGAACTTTTTATGAATAGTTAACGTTAGCTGGGTATGCAAACTTTTAAAGTTAATATGCAAGCTGATAAATAATTAAAAATTATGGAAAAGCGAGCCATTTTCTGTCGATAAAAAAGTTACGATGAACAATTTCAACATCAGATTTGGTTTTAGACCATAAAAATATAATAAGGATATCATACTCTCCGGATCAAGAAATCTTTTTTGTGTGCCTGCATTATTATATAGTAATATGATGGCGTAGCATGCTTTTAATGATGACGATTTTAAAGTTGGCAAATTGCTACCTAAAGTTGTCATATCATGAAGTTGTCATATCGTAACAATTTGCTAACAAGTAGTGAGCTTAGTAGTGAGATTCTCTAAAATCCGGTTGCACCAATGTTACTTTGACTTTAAGCGAGATTTAAAACTCAATCTGTCGTTTTAAAGCCAAAAAGAGATAGACAGAAAAAGTTTTAAACCTCGCTTAAAATCAAAGTAACGTTGGTGCAATCAGACCTAAACGTCTTATCGATGATTGTCGGTATTGTTAATATAGCGACAGCCAATGGCAGGACAATCCTAGAAGAAAGCGCGGCTCTCATTGGCTATCGCTAACGATAGCGACAATTGTCGATAAAACGTTTAGAGAATCTCGCAACATATATGTATACTTGCAAGCAATATGCCAGCAACAAGATACGTTGCTATCTGGATGCATATTGGATGCGTATGTGTATTCATGCAATTTATTCTATAATAATTAAATAGTTTCAAATCTGGTTGTGGTGTGATGGAGTGAATAACGTTGATAAAGAGCATATCGGAGAAATTGAGTATTTACCAAGTCCTGGATTTTCTGTGCAATATTTTCCGTTTATTGGTCAACCAGATTATTTGACACCGATAGTCGCGCTGCGTTTTAAAAATGTCACATGTAAGCCACCAAGATATATATGATTATAAAAATTATATATTCAAATGTTTCAGAAATAGAAAATAATTATTTAGAATCTTAGGCTCGATTGCACCAAAGTTACTTTGATTTTAAGCGAGATTTAAAACTCTCTATCTCTGTCTAACTCTCTATCTTTTTCGGCTTTAAAATAAAAGAGAGAGTTTTAAGTTTCGTTTAAAGTAACGTTAGTGCAACCGGATCTTAGTATTTAAAAAATGTTATTGATATATTCTTGTAATTATATTAAAAAATTTGGCATAAAATTTTATTTGTCTATACAGAGCCCCTATTCTTGAACAGAAACGTATACGAACAACTAGAGAAATGCTATAATACACATTACGTATTCTAGTATTTACTTAGTTATTCGTATACGTTTCTTTTCAAGAATAGGGACCCAGGATGTTTGATAACGTATACTGAGCTTAGAACATATACCATTGGAAGCGGAATTGCCTATGCCAGTGCTGGGATTTACTTGCATAATATTTAATAATATTATCAGACTCTTTATTTAGTGTATGTATTTGTTCTTTTTGCTTTTCATAATTATAACAAAATATTGTTTTGTATTACTTATAAAAGTTTGATAAATTTTGTAAATAGCCATATTTATATAATAAATTGAAATTATTGATTACTAATTTTTTAAATAATATGGACAACAAATATTGTATTTTATATTAATATAACGTTTTTAGCATTTAGATTAGTGACGGTGGAATGTAGCTTATGGGCACTCAATATTAACAAAGATGCACGGAATGCATTGGATTTTCAACTAATTCTGGGCGAACTATAAAAGGCGATGTCAACAAATGTTTATGTACCTTAAATATTTATTAACTATTATGCAAATATAATAAAAAGTTGGATTATTTTTAATGTACTTTGTGCAGAATGTGAAAAGTAAATTTTATTTATCCGCAGTTCTTATAATTTCGCATTAAACGTTTATTCTAATTTATAAAAAATCTTGTCGTTAATAATAATTGCTTTTTATTATTTATTATATCTCATTAATAATATAGGAAAATGGATAATTTTCTGGACATTGTTTTGTTTAAAGATTTTAATCTGCGATACATTTATACAAAAAAAAAATGAAAGCTGCGATTATATGATAATATATTTTTGTTGATAGACTCAAACTGTGCCGTGTTTAGATTTTCTGAGATAGCGAAAGTATGTTCAGTTCATCTCATAAATTAAAAAACTAATAAACCGATTCTATTGACGGAATAGTGGCTTAAGACTACACAGAGAGTTCCATTTTTACAGAATTTATTACTTTTATTAAAATAAAGAATTAATATCTTTATTATATATGAACGAGAAGAGGGCAAGACGAAGCTTTATTTATCGACAAACATGTATCTTTTGTACACTTGTGAATCATGTTGAAATATATGTTTTTCTCAGATTCGTCGTCCCTTCTGGAATCAGCAGTGTTCTCTAGAGCAAAAAGATGAAAACAGGTAGAGAAAGAGAGAGAGAAAGAGAGAGAATAGAAAGTGAAATGAGATAGATTAAATGATAAAGAGAAATAAATAAGAAAAGATAGAAAAAGATTTGTAGGAAGAGAAAAGAAAAAGGTATAGACCAAAAAAGAGAAAAAATATTAGAGGAAGACGAAAAATAGCAAAAAAGGCAATGAAAGAAGATGAAGAGATGCAAAAAGAGAGAAACAGAAAGAAAATGAGAAATAGTCCGTTTAGATTAAGTAATATAGTAGTCGCGTATTGTCATATTTTTGTCACTGAGTGAAAGAGTATGAGAAAAGAAAAAAGCTAGGAGAAAAGAGAGAAAATAGAAAAGAGAAAGAATTGTGTATAAAATATCTGTTCTCTTTTGAGGCAAATTTTGCATGAATATGACGTTAATATGAGACTTCAATTGAGGGACATTCTTTTCTTGATGATACAATTTTAGATGATCTTATTCTTCTTCTTCTTCGCCCGTGCCGGTCAACATAGCAATTAAGCTCGGAGTATCAATGAAGCCTTTATCATCGATGTACATTTGATCAAATGCGTCATTCACCTCCTTTGGTGTGAATTTATCGCCCCACGTCACTAAAGCGTGCCTTAACCTATGTAACAAACGTAAAAATCATCTTATATACGTATAAGTTATTCCATCTCAAAACGCTACGGTTGATATTAGCGAGCGCACACATATCATATATATACATACATACAACATGTAATTAAAATAAGGTAACTTTAGGGCCGAGCTCCCTACACCAACATGAAAAAATTCATATAAATATATGTCTGCAAATCCACTATTTATAATGACAATGAGACATATCTCAAAATGTTTAAGTATCATGTTTGATCCTAACGATCTTCCAAGATCTAAATCCTCTAGATTTTTATCCTCTAGATTTTTATATTTAGTGGAAACACTTATATTCGTTTATGTAGATTAACTTTAATCTCGTTCTACTTATTCTTCGTCTTTTTACAGTTCTAAAGATTAGAAAAAGACGAAGAGTAAATTGAACTGAGATTAAAATTAATCTACATTGGTGGAAATGGATTAAAGTCTTTAGTTTATAAAGATCCAATTGTCAATGAAAATATGCTGTGCCAACGCATCTTTGATGTTTATAATACCATTCGCAGTTGTTCCGGGATCTTTGAAAAAGTGCATCAGTCCATAATCCGTCATGTCCAAACGTGTATTGAATCGAAGATTCAAGATAGGAGACATTTCGAACCTTTGTTATAATTAAAAGGTGAAAATATATAAATAAAATTAAATAATAATAATAAATATTATTATCTCTTTCCCCTATTAATAAACATTTTGAACTCTATCTCAACAATGGGTTTTGTGGACATATATTTATATGAACCTTTTTTTTCATATTGTGGTATGGGGAGCCTAGTCCTGAAGTTTATTATCTTATTTTAGTTACCTGTATGTATACTTATACGCAAAAAAAACGGCTTACTAAATTTTCGCACAAATTTTTAATATTTTCAAATAGCAATAACTCACTGAGTTATTGCTATTTGAAAATATTAAAAATTTGCAAAAATTTAGTGGACCGTTTTTTTTTGCGTGTGAGTGTATATGTATACAAAGTTGAAAAAATTATATTTTATAAGTTACTTATTATAAATTACCTTTTGTTTAGATTATCTTATATAATATATGTTGGTAATAGAAACTAAGTACAAAAAGTAATACGAAAATTGGAACAAATTATGAAACTTAATATAAAAAATAACCCCTGTAAAAAATAAAATGTACCCAATTTTATTGTACTTTGTTTCTGTGATAAGAAGTAACTTATATGATAACTTGTAAAGTAATTCTCAATATAATATATATATATACCTTTCGCCATCGATTTTGCCATTCTCATCGAATGTCTTAAAGGCATTGATTACAACATCGTCATCATCAGCACCTAACAAAACAAGAATTATTCAGTTTTAAAGCATTTTTGCTTGTTTCTCCAATTAATAAATTATACTTACCTGATCCTGACATACGAACGGCGAATAAATTTAACAGTTGAGTGAAGTTGATGGGCGCTGCAACCTCGTTAAGCATTTCCTCGATTTCCTTATCGGTTGCTAATCGACCGACAGAATCGAAAGCTGCTCGAAGATCATTCTTACCAATAATACCATCCTTATCCGCATCCATTAGTTGAAATGCCTGTGAATACAACAGCATTTAGAATATGAACATAATAGTATGAACATGTAATATTTAATATTTTTATATTCCTCCGTAAACTGAAATTCTGACCTTCCATTATACATTTGTTAAATAAGAGTTAAGAAATGAGAAATCTATTCTAAATATTTTAATTATAAAAAATTACATAGGAAAGGATCAAATAATTTTTTAAAAATTAAATAACAAGAATAGGGTTACAAGTCAAGCAAGAACTTGATACTATATTATTAAACAAACAGAAAGTTTATTACAACACAGGTTTCAATCCCAATCGGGTCATTCTCAATGTTAACAATTTTAAATTCAACCAGTATTAACTAATTATCATTATCCTGATTACAACATTAAAAACAATAAATTCCAAAGAAAAAAAAAACATTAAATCGCTATTGTAATGTCTCATCAATGGATGTCTTAAAGTAGAGTTAAACGAAAGTAGCCAAATGCATAGTTCTTCGAACTATCCGAATTATTAATTCGTTTAAAGGTCTTCCTATTCCAACCCGAGTGATCTATATTTTTCCAACTCAGTAAAATTTAATTACAAAGAATTAAAAAAATAAAAGCTGAAAAAATTGATTTCAAATAAATTTTTACTGTAAAAAAAAACTTGGTGCTGATTACTGATGAGCAATACAAAATGCATGTTATCACCGCAAAATTACCCTTTTTACAAAAAGGTAATAAAAAGGCGCTTAATGTATGCGCCTGTATGTGCGCTCTTGAAGAAAAAAATAACTTTCTATTCCAAACTTGTTTAAAAGGCGCGCGTTTTACACTTGGCACTTTTTTTACCTTTTTATAAAAAGGCTAATTTATTAATTTGTGGTGATTGAGAATGACCTAATTAGGATCGAAATATATTGTATATTCTAATAAACTTTGTTTGTTGTTTAATAATATAGCATCAAAACCTTGCTTAGCTCGTATTCATATTCTTATTAAGAGGGTCTCCTGCTTTAAGAGACCGAAAAAATTGGTGATTTTTTTCAAAAGGAAAACTAGTATTTATTTATTATTATTTTAAAGCTTTTTGCTATAGTTTTAATATAATTATTATAGCGTACAAATTTTTATGTGAAAAAAATATTATAAATAATAAAAATATAAACATTTAGTTTGGCAGTTCGCCACGATGTTATGATTTTATGTACGTCCTAGCATAATTTTTGCCGGAAACAAAAAAATTAAGAAATATTTTTAATTGTTACAGTTTTTTATCCTAAATGAATCTAAAAGATCAAAAAATATATATATATAAATAAAAATTTTATGCGATTTTGAAAAAAGAATTATGATTTTCATTAGATAGCCGTTTTTTTATGCAAAAGAAAATTTTTAATGTTGATTTTTATTTAATTTTTTAAGTTCATCGAGGATGACTATTAGCTAACTAACGAGCCCTATAAAAAGTCTATTGGTCAAAAATACTTTTTTCCAATCGTGTACACAAACTTTAAAATGCAAAAGAACAGATTTCGAAAAAAACTCGTTTAAAGTTTTCGATTTAGTTTTTGAGAAACTAATCTGTTATTCCAGGGATCATATAATACAATAGTCCTTTAGCTTCCTCAAGGAATTCATTTTGAGCAATTTGAGTCATTCTACGAGCTATTAGAACCTCTCTCGTGTTACTAACAAGCGAACTAATCTTTACCGATTTTAATGAGCTTTGGATATGTTGAGCATAAAAAAATATTAGACCTATATTTTTTTGTTCGTGTTTATCTCGAGATTTAGGGGGTGAAACATCCCCTCAAAAAAAATCTTTTTTTTTCTTCTGAAGCGAATATCTTTGAAACTATAAGAGATAGAACAAATTTTTCAGAATAAAAATTGAATGGCTTTAAGAGTATTTTAAAACTTAATAATAAAAAAAATTTATTTAATTATTTATTATATTTCCGTGTCGTGTACCGTATATACAAGCGCTTAATTTATATCGAAGAACTTTGAATGTCGCTTTAAAATTTTAGGGACATATTCTCGAAGAGTTGTATTATCGATTTATGAAAAAAAAAATCGACTTTTTTTTACCCTCTAGAGCAGGAGACCTCCTTAATTATCAGCTTAATTGAGTGATGTTTTTAAGTCCACAAGACTAATGTATTGAAGATTCCCTCTATTCTGAAATAGTAGATTCCTTAATCCTTAACTTTAAAGAGGAATACAGGTATCTAAGAATAGCAGAGTAGAAAGATCCAAAATAGAGACGAATTTGAAGTAGAATTGTGTGTACAATTATATCTTAATTAAACCATACCTCCTTAAATTCAGCTACTTGTTTCTGAGAGAACATGGAGAATACATTGGATCCGCTGCGTTTAGCCTTGCGACTGCCACGGCTGCTTGCTCTAGCAGAACCAGAGTCTTTTGGAGTTGGTGCTTTTTCTTCAACTGGCGCTGGCTCGGGCTCTGGTGCTGGCGCCTCTTCCTTCTTCTTAGTCTTCTTCTTCTTCTCTTTATCCGCCTAGAATGTAAAATACCGCAATATTTTGTAACATATTTTAAGTACTTCTTATTATTTTTTATACTATTGTTAGGAAAAACTGAGATCACAAGAAGTACATGTAATAGTTTTATTTTACGAAATATCCAAAATAATCGAATTATTATTATTAATGAAAAAATAACCACTATGATTAATGATAAGCATTCTTTCTTAAAAAGAAAGTTTTTATTTTCCAAATAATTTGTGAACGTTTGTTCCAAATATAATTCAAAACTAAAAACTTTATGCCTAAAAAATATTTTTTTTTTTATTTTAAAACAATTTTAAACACGATGTAAGAATATCAGGTGTTTCATTCCTGTGAATGCAACCAATCGAATATTAGTCAAAAATGTTATAAGCCAATATAGAGCCGTTATTAGAAATCTGTTACTAATAAGGCCTCAAAATTAAATTCCACCGCCATAGGCAATAAAACATATTGTATTCTTACATCATGATTTTAACTTTTTAATTATTGAATATATATATATTTTTTTTAATGTTTAAATATCTAGAGAGAGAGAACATTTAGTTTTAAAAATAAATTTTTCTTACATTTATATTATATAAAATGGAAAAGGAATTAAAAATAT
>NW_017305029.1:24479-26637 GCF_001594115.1 Trachymyrmex septentrionalis
AAAAGAAATTTAATTAAAAAATATTATTATATTTGATTATTATAATGGATTAGAAATATATTTTAAAATATAAATTGTTTTTATTTGTTATCTTAAAAAACAGATTCAGAGAACAAACAAAAAAGTTTATGTGATTTCTTTATTTAAAATAAAGGAATAAATTGAATTAAAAAAGTTATTTTGTTAATATATGCGTAACTATGTTTGTTGGATTCTGTAAATGAAATTGAGAAGCCTAGTCCAATTATCGCATGAGAAAATTTATGGGGCGCTGCCGGTGCTAAGAATAGAATCATATTGTGAAGCTGCCAAGACGTATATAGAGTGAGCATTCAGTTATCGCACTACCTCTCGTATTACCATTCTTATATAATTATTTTTACTGTCATAATTAGAAAAATGAAATTGTATTAGCATCGGGAATATACATATTTTACTTTTACTAGCAAAATAAATATCTTTTATATGAAATAAAAGTTTCATTTTTTATTATTTTTTTTTATAAAAGTTTCATATGTGTAATGTGTTTATTTTCATTTTTATCTAATTTTAAATCTGTCGTGTATATTAAAGAGGAAAGACACTTCAATTGTGAACGAGAAAATGATATTGTATGTATTTACAATTCCACAGTGACTGATTACTATAGAGTTATGGTATATGTGAAAGTATACACTTATTTGTTATGTGTGTAAATATATTTAATTTTAAAGTTTCAAAGAAGCGATGATTTTGCATATTCATTTACAGTTCATGATGGAACTAGCAATATCAGAATTTCGAGCGGCTTGCTAAAAAATCTGATGAAGATCACTGATGCTGCACTTTATTGTTCACAAATATATAATGTCAATGGCAGCTAATATTCAGCTCACTCAGCATATATCGGTCCCGGTAAGCGGTTCAGCGCGTAATCCATCTTTGTTGAATGCACTTATATTTGCAGTTTGATGAATTTCTGCATATCGATCACATAGATATAAACTTGGTCCTTCGTATTCCTTTCGATTCGGTAGATCATTGCGCGATTCTCAAACAGTCCATAGACGGCGACAACAGTCCATTGACAAGGCACATTTCTCGTTGCGTACTTACCATTGTCTATAGGTCGATTTCTAAGAGATGGACAATACGAGATGGTCACGATGTACCAACTGTCCGAATCAAAGAGCCGAACTTGTCTAAGTAACTTCTGCGGATCTCCCCCACCAACAAACCGCAGGTTGTCCAAGTCGAAGTATCCTGCCCCGGGTATAGCGTCTATCTGACCATATTTAGTGCGAGTCGCCTCAAAATAGCGACCCTTTCGACGTTTCAAATAAAACAGTTTGCCGGGGAGTTAAAACTCTGACGGTTCTCGTACCAACGGAGACGACATCTCAGCGCTAGGATACCGATTTCCTGACCGATGTGAGTCGATCGAGCGCTCGTAAATAATTATACTTGGAACAAGTATAATCATCGAAATGATTTTTTCTTTACTTATAACACTACGAAATGGAATAAAAAATTAATTGATTTATTTTCATCATTATATCTACTTAATTTATTAATGATGATTTTTCAAAAAGCAATCCACAGAATTATTACACGTACTATTATCGTAATTGAGTTTTCGGTTTAAAGTAGGACTGTCTCAAACACGTGGGCATTATAAATAACTAACTGTCCGTATTCAAGAATGCATATATGTTTTTGCAAATATGTATGATGTTATATATGTATACAGAGTGTAATGTCCTGCAATTTTTGGCAAAACGCTGTCATGTAGATAGAACGGACTAAACTGAGTCGAAAAGTCCTCTACCATTTTGCAATTTTCGCAATGATTAACCAGATATTAATTCATGAAAATAGCCAAATTCGCCCGGCCAAATACAAGCGCGCGAAATAAGATCACCCAGAGAGTGAACGTTCTAGTGACGAAGAACATTTTCGCCGGTAGGCCGGGCGAATTTGACCTAATACCTTAATATATTATAGACCGTGTTATTTGTGGATATTGAAAGAAATGATATTGTACTTTTCTGAAAAACAATATAAAACCAGCCTTAAAACAATTTTTTTAATATTTAAAAACTTAACATTATATATATAGATTTTCTTAAACAAAATATCTCTTTAAAAAAATTTTTTTACTATTAAAAAAAAAATACAT
>NW_017305029.1:26737-32688 GCF_001594115.1 Trachymyrmex septentrionalis
AATAATTAATAATTGTGCACGCGTGCACGTGTGTATGAATATACATAATAAAACTCGATGATTGAAAATATTAAGTTACTAATATATTCATTTATTAAACAACTCTAACTCTTCTTTTTCTTCTTATTAAGGGGATCCTAAAGACAATTAGTCATAGTGTAAGTAGGCCATATATACAAATGATTTACGTATCATTGACACGTTATTACAAACTATTACATCAATATATCTTATGCACACGTACACATAAATTGTCGTATAACAATGATGTTTTATTACATTTAAGTACAAAGTAAAACAATTCTAAGAACTCCACATTAATAAGATTGGAAATAAGACCGTTTATGTAAGTGAGTGTCACCTAAATACGAGAAGCACCACTTGATGATCAAAGTTAGATAATGCTCTGTTCGATTAATGTTAGAATGCTCTTGTTTTTGATTTTATTTTGAACTTTGACGTGATAAAATAAATCACACATTTTCATTTCTTGTGTGTTTTCATTCCGAGAGCATTTCGCGGGCGTGAAGCATGTGCAAGCATGTGATGTAAGAAGACAAGGTGTACCATTACCGAGGATGCGCAGTAGGAGAATAAATTGTGTGGGTAAAATTTCATTCTTACATCATGTGTGCAAGTACGTCGTGCGTGATTCTCCTTGCGCGAATGTAACATTATGGATTTATCTTATAAATTTATCTAATTTATTTATAGATCCGGGTTCAACTCTCGGTCGAGGTAATATTTTTCGGAATATATTCTTCATAGATTTTTAAGATATTAGGTGGATCCATATATTCCTTCGGTTTTTGTTAGTAGTGCAATTTTTTTCCGAGTATCTCCGGTTCTGGTTGCCTTCAAAAATTTTACTTTCAAAAAAATTTTAGCCTTCAAAAACCGAACGAATATATGGATCCACCCAATATATGTAATTAAATTTGGGAGATTATAGTATTTCAGATGAATTACGTTGAAAAGTCCGATAGTAACGGCACGCTCAATCATATTTCTGAGATAAACTCATTTAGAAGAATATGCGTACACGTATTAATTAGTGCAACATTGGCACTTGTCGTATTTAGATGATGAACTCCACATTGTTTCTTCGTGCAAACGAATACTATAGTTGGTAGACTACTGTTTCGTAAATGCAGATTACATAGCTTTTATGCGAAGCAAATGTCACGACGTGATAGCTGTAGAATAGCCATGTTAGAATAAAAATTGGTAAAGATATTAATTTCGAAATTTTGTATCGTTTTCAGCATGAATTCTATTCTTCACAAATTCGTATTAATGCGTATATTTCAATCCTGATAAAGGATTTTCGAAACTGTACAAGAAAAAAAAGTAATTGTTATACAAAAAATTATATGGTTTAGTCAGTAATACAGATAGCTTTAGGATCCTCTTAATGTGTTTCTCATTCATTTATTATTTTGTCATAAGACTATTGAAAAGTAATCTCAAAATACAATAGATATTGTAAAAATATTTTAAAACAGTATTTCAAAGACATCAAAATAAATTGGACACTTTAAAAGCATTGCAATAACGTATTTCCAACAGTTTCACAAGATAGTTTCGAAATGCTACATTTTAATATAATTATAATATATCATAATGTTCTTTAAGATAGACATAATACAAACAGCTTAAGCATAAAACACAAGATCTTAATAATAATACATGGAAAGGGAAAAAATGAGCGTTATCAAACTCTTTTTAATAAAAAAAAAATTCAATAATACTTATTATTATACAATATATGAGCACAATTGCCCAAGATATCACTGTATGTAAATGAAAGAAAAAGAGATATAGCGGTTATATTTTTCGTCTTTATTTATTCCAGCTTGCTCATTAAACCATTGCCAGCATAAAAATCACTCAATCTATTTAGTGAATTCAACAGATATTAATTTTGTGTACATATTCTAGTTTTCTATATATATTTTCTAAAAATTACTATACACTATACAAATAATGAAAATATTTAAATACAAATCATAATATAAATGCACTAATTGATCAAAAGTCCAATATGCATTCCACTAAAAGTATGATACCAACATTAATATATTTTATTATTTTACTATACTATTTTATTATACTATATTATATTTATTTTAAAAATATTTATATCGAATTTTTTCTTGATAAGTATAATAACTTTAATAAGTACAAATGTCCAAATTCGCTATATATTATATATCTTTATATCATATCTACTCAACATCTAACGATGACATATTGATTATAGAATTGACCTAAAAATTGGGACTAAATTTATAAGTCAATAATCTCCACGAGTTCACAATATGGACGTTTAATTGTATCTGCCAATATATAAAACTTAAATCTTGAATACATTTATACATAGTATGTCATAAAGATTAGGTGAAAATCTATATATTATATGATTATGCATTGCAAATGCAAAATTCACACACAAATTGGGATTTGAAAAATATTTTAAAATTACATTTAATTTCGTAAGGGAGGCCCCATATAGTCTAGACTCGAAGAGTAAAAGTCTGGCAGATTTTCTACAACTGATAATTGCACTTCTTCGATTATATCTATCGATTCTGTATATAACTTAGACTTGACTGTCTTGAAGAATGTACACGGTCTTGTTCCTTTGCCAAACTCATCGACGTCGTATGGTGGGCTGAGTATGTCTAGGAAAGCTGCAGGTCCTTCCACGCATGAAATTTCATGAAGATTTTTTTCTGTTGGTGTAAAAATGCAAGCAGGCGAATTGCTATGAAGACGGATAGGCCGATGCTTAACTGCCACAATCTCCTCCTTGGTTTTAATCACATGATTACTCTTTGTCTTCAAACTGTAGCTGCTTAATTCTACCATACCACTGATAACCTATATTATAATATCTGTATTATAATTCGTATATGTTATTGTCGTATGAGCAGCAGACTTTCAAAATGTGTTTTGTCCAAAATTTATAATTTTTAGAAAAAAACGAGAAAGAAAGTCACAATGAAACCATGCGCCCTATAGAAAGTACCAATTTACCAATTAGAGTTTATTAGTAAGATGTAAAATGTAGATCAAGCTTTATAATATAGATGTAAGATGAATATTAATCTTGATAAAATCGTGATCTTTAATTAAACAACAAAATATGTGTCCAAATATTAGGATAAAATTTATGTTCATAACGAACATTCACGATAAATGAGATAATTCAGCGTTCCGAGTAATGTGTATATTAATTGCAGAAATTATAAGTTTGAATCATAAAACATCAAGATTAAAATTGTTGTTGAAAAATTGATGTAAATAAACAAATGTAAGAATCATCTAAACATTTGGTGTCCTTTTGTAAATTTATATTGCATAACTGTTCTTTACATATGTTGATGAGATTATTTTAGTTGCGATCAAATTCAGAATATTGTAAACGTGTTCAACAGTTTCAATAATCGCCTACAATTCATATTTAAAATAGAAAATAACTACAACTTGAGCTTTTTAGATTTCTTTAAGGATGATACAATTTTTGTAAATTGGTAAAAGATCTTTTCGCGAAGATGTTTGTAATTTTTTTCATTCGTTAGGTCATAAGATTGAAACTAAATACAATCTTATTGATAGAGTGATTTTGAATTTTATTATGTTTTTCATCCTGTTTTTCAGGAGAACTTTGAATATTTATCAAATTGCTTTTGGAAAATTACTATCCATTAAAATTAATTTTTAGAGAAATAGTCTTTAGATTAAAAAAAACTATATCTAGTAGTAACATTTAGTAGTAAATTCTAATCACAAAAAATATTTTATACTTCCGTTTATACATCATATACTGTTATAAAATGAGTGAACAAATCTTTGTTTAAGCTACAATGTTTGAATCAATTCAATAAGTTCATAAAAATATAAACATAAAAATATATACAGAAATGTACATATACAGAAAATATAAACAGAAGTTGAATCTAAATGCAACGTGATTTATAAGATCAATTATAATGAGTGTAATGCGTCTTACGTTGGCCATGAGAAAAGAAAACTAAATGAAAAGGTAATTAAGTATGAGAATTACAGAGTACATTAATAATATCAAAATAGATTTTTTCGAAACACTTGGTGATCTCTGAGCACATTTTGAACCTTAATCTCTCACTCATTAAAAAAAAACATTAAAATTTTAGATTCTGTGCTCAATTATAATAAGAGGTTCATTTCCGAAATGCTTTACATTAAAAAACAGTTAAGTGATATAAATCTACAGAAAGATACTAAGCATTTAAACGATTCTTACTCTCTCTTTGTTTACTTAAATCAATTTCTCAATAATAGTTTTAATCTCAATTTTTTATAATTTAAACTTATATTTTTAGTTAATATATGTACGCGTTGCTCGAAACGCTTTCTCATTTATTCGTTCATTAGGACATGAAGTTTTATCTCTTATAATATTATATACCATTGTTTGATTAAGGGTCACGATACTAGTAAGTTGAATATTCATCTTAATTTATCTATTTCATAAGATTCTTTTGAATGTTTTGACACAATTTCATTTTTTAAATTTACGCTCGAGATATGTACAATACTTTTAATGGCTTTTTTTAAAATGAATTTTAATTCCTTGACTCTACTCTTTCTCACCCACCAATGAAGAAATAGTTTCGATTTTAACGTATACAAAAAATTATTTAGTATAACGTATAAAAAAAATTATTTAGTGGTTTTTAATTTTAATATTATTTAATGTGTGTAACTTACTACGTAATTTTATGATCGATTTTTATCTTTATTTGTACTTTAATATCGACTCTTTCCAATGCTTTAATTATTAAGAATTTTATATATACAATTTGTTCTCAAACTTTTAATTTATATTTTATTGTAATTTGTGGATGAAGAAGAGTATAGTCAAAACATTCCATGCATTGCATATTAAGGAATAACCAGTGTTTTAACCCCTTCTTAACGTTTTAATGAATTAATTTAAATCCTAGATATAATTAATTGCTCGTTGTTTGATCTTATTAATTTTATTATCTTGTAAGAAAGCATTTATAGTTATACCTCCACTCGAATTTTTTCTTTTTCATTCAGTTTTATTATACCTCCTATCAAAAATATTAAGCTAATGTTGTTTGATTTTGGAATAATTTTTGTATTATACTATTGATTTCTATGTACTACATTGTACAATAATGCTTATACAAACGATAATGTACTATAAGCATTTTTACCTTTAACAAACCATGCATTTCAGGATGATCATGCATAGGCAACTTGACTCCATGTTTTAATATGAAAATCGCAATTGTTATGTCCTTGTTCTCGAATATATCCATCACACACATAGGTGCCGGCTGCCTATTGACGTAATCAAGAATATTTTTATCGAGTTTTACATCCTCAGCTGTTATCTTATTTATTAGATTCAACAATTTGTCTAAGTTTTTTTGACAAAACCGGCGATCACAAAATGTTTTCATTGCTTGTTTTCCCAAAATTTCGATTGCCGATGCCATAATCAAATATGTTAGTATGCCACTTCTTTCTTGAACTTTTAATCATCTGGATTGACAAGCGATTATAAAGTATTTATGTTCAATCGTATACCTGGAAAAGATTTTATTTATGATAAAGAAAAAACGTTTGAATATTCAATGTTCCTTCAAAGACTTTAGAAAAAATGATATGTCATGAAACAAAGTTTTTTTTACAAAGTATTAACATAAAACTTTTTTGCTTTTTATTATAGTAACTTACTACCCAGATAACAAAACGTTCCTTGGCATAAGAAAAAAAATAGGTGCCTAGCACAAGTTTCTCTTCAATAATTTCTCTTGCAATAATGGGTGCATTCAGAATGATAACTGCTCACTGAATATTTAGAGTGCGGTCCGCTTGGCGCTACAAATGTTTTGAAGCTTTTGATTGACCAATCGGAAGAAAGAATTTTA
>NW_017305029.1:32788-34932 GCF_001594115.1 Trachymyrmex septentrionalis
GATTCAAACAAATGTTTTGAAGCTTTTGATTGACCAATCGGAAGAAAGAATTTTATTAATTGATCAATCAAAAATACGAAGTATTTGTAGCATCAAGTGGACCGTAGCCTTAGTGAGCTCTTTCATCTGATTGGTATATTTTGTTAGATCCTAAAAACAGACCAATCAGATGAAAGAGCTCACTGAGCGTTCAGTGAGCGGATGTCGTTCTGAATGCACCCAGGTAACTTTGTTTAGGGAAACCTAGAGGCATTGTGCGGACAACGGTTGTTTGCGCAAACGAGCGGAAATGCTGTAGCAAATTTATTGCCATAAATATTGCTACAATCTATTAAAAATCGTTTTCATAAAATATTTAGTCCACATTTCTGTTAATTGAATATAAATGGAGCGTCGTCGAACAGTATGCAGCATCGCCACCAGAGGAATGCATCGAACTAAATTTCTCGATTTTAAAAAACGACATAGAATATAATAAGAGACGCAGCATTAAGATTTTTCAGCTGTGTTCTAACGAAATAATTCTTTGAAGTGAGCTCCAAGGACTCTAAGATGAAAACATAATACTTTCTTTGAAATGTTTACCGAGTAAATGAAATCTCATATTATTATTGTTTATTGTTAATAAATGAAATCTCTTAATACTTTATAATGTTATCATGCTTGTTAACGCTGAGGACTTTGATCACATTTTATCCATTGTTCGGACAGTTTGACGAAGCTCTTTCAGTTAAAATGCCACCAGATTATTATTGGCAACTTATGAGAATAAGATTTTAAGCGGAAACTGTTCTGTCATGTTACCTTGTGATTTCTAACAATACGTTATATGATTTATAAGAGAGCAATTGTCGCTATCGAGTTACTTGCAAGAGTTAGTGGCAATAAAAGTCGGCAATCTAATAGGCACAATCGGAAGCCACTTTCTTAAATATTGGAGGCAACTTAAGCAAAGCAGCTGCAAGCAAATTAACAGCAACCTGCAGGCAATTTGCTATCTGGGTATATACAGAGATAATATATTCTTCTTTTTTATATTCTAGAATTCTTAATAATGTGTTATCAAGAAATAATGCAAGAAAAATATTAAGTCCATATTCGCAGCAATAAGATTTTTACTTTGTGTACGAGTATGTTTGCTAAAGCATAAACAAAGAAAAAGTAGTTTATATTAATGTCTGTCTGTGAATTAGGATGCGGTCACATGGAGTGAGAAATAGCGAAACGGGACAAAAACGGAAAAGACAAATGATAGGCGCCAATCAGAACAATTCCGTTACATTATTTTGTAGTTCAGTTTCACACGATGAGAAATATGTTTATAGAACGAAGCAGAATAACCTCGGTAGCATGTTACATAAATCCATCTGCATGATAAAATATTCATTACAGTATATCTATAAAATATTAGATATTTTAATAGTTTATACATATATTTTTTATCAGAAACAATTAAAGTATAGTTATTGCGGTTGATGATTTAAAAAATATTAAATTACACACATACACACACACAAAACATTCTTGTTTTGCAAATACATAATTGCTAATTTAATATTAATATAATAGATGACGAAAAAAATGTTTTTATGGCAGGTTTTATAGCAGGTAAAATAAATATTTATAATATAGTAGCAAATTATATAGATATCTCGATTTACGAGGTTGACTGCCACGTTTTTCTGCCAAATTCTTTCGTTTTGAATAAAAATGCGTCAAATGAGCCTAAATTCATTAAAATCGGAGATGAAGATATTTTAAATAATTACCTCTATATAGATCGTACATTTCAAACATACATTGACTTCTCTCCGTAAAACTTTCTGTAATCTTCTTTTTCCTTTCAAAGGTAGATGAAAAACATAAAGAGCAGATATATTTTTAAT
The DNA here is from genome assembly GCF_001594115.1 of Trachymyrmex septentrionalis. NCBI lineage: Eukaryota > Metazoa > Arthropoda > Insecta > Hymenoptera > Formicidae > Trachymyrmex > Trachymyrmex septentrionalis. The sequence goes on from NW_017305029.1 coordinate 34,675, forward strand.
CGTTGCTGTCAAATCTTCGTCCAGTATTTATTTCATCTGTTATAAAAAAACTTATTGTTATCTGTAAATATTAAATTATTAAGTTAGCATCTCTCTCTACATCTGTATAACAAGAATGTTTAATAACTTGATACTCCTTTAAGCACCAATCACAGTAATTACACTTTAATTGTTTCTAATGCAATATACAATATATATATAAAGATTATGCGTTTCGTGGGTTTCCTCCGTGTCCAGATTCATTCTTGAAATGCCAAC
>NW_017305029.1:35032-35758 GCF_001594115.1 Trachymyrmex septentrionalis
TGCTAATTTTGGCTCAGACTTGATTTATTTATTTATTGAATTGTTAATACAAAAAATTAGAATAAGTTTCAATTGGGATAATGCATAGCAAGTGCGAGGAGTCCCATGGCATACTATGCTCCTGCATATTCCGTTTACGTGCTACTTGATTGATTAACTTTCAATCATTAATAACTGTATAAGTAATGACCAAAATTGGCAGAAACTTTTAGTTTGAAATTTTATCCTCTTTTACTCTCTGAAATATTAATTAAAAGATACGAGACACCCTGTATATATGTGTATGTATGTATGTAATGTATAAACACATATAAATTGTTAAAATATCCAATATTTTGTAGATTACCGTAATGAATACTTACACGCAGACGAATCTATATAATATATTATTGAAGTTATTCCATTTCGTTCCGTAAATATATTTTTCTTGATGAAACTTATCTACGAAACAACGTAACAAAATTGTTATGATTGATTAACCTCTAATCATTTGCCTTTTCCGTTTTTGTCCCATAATTTAATTTTATATGACCGCACCCTTAATTTATATTTTGGCAAATCAACAAAGCTACGGCAAATGTTAAGACTCCATTTACTTCAAATTTGATAAAAATACACTGAATAAATATGCGTTTTCGCATAAAAATAAAGATTTGACAAGAGAAAAGTGGCTCTATTCGCGAACCCAAATACTAATCATCAAAGTTGACGATTATTTAGGTTAGG
>NW_017305029.1:35858-48579 GCF_001594115.1 Trachymyrmex septentrionalis
TCGCTCTACTCCGCGAACCCAAATACTAATCATCAAAGTTGACGATTATTTAGGTTAGGAAATCTGTCACAGCCACGAAATACTAGTGCTTTCCAATTGCAATATCCCTAGACACTTCGTGCATATCAGACATATAAAGCCAGCGCACACGATACTTGTTTCCCTGCTGGATTGCTAGCTGGATTAGAATCTTGCCACTGTATTGGCTGCGATGCTGACACTGACAGGTGGCAAGATTCTAATCTTGGACCGATTTCTAGCATCGTGGACACAAGGCTTAAACGACACGAGCCAGTGACAAATAAACTTCAATATGAATTTTCTTTAATATATTAACTTATTTCTATCCACATTTTATCGATACTCTTATTTCTTCAACGGATTTACTTAATAATTGCATTTAAATTAATTAATTCTATTAAAAAGTGCTTAGTAGCGTGAATTTGTCACTGGCCCGTGCCGCTTACCGTGCTACATATAAAGCCTTATGTCCACGATGGCAGAAATCGGTCCGAGACCTCGGATGAAGAAAGAATTGACCAATCGCAATGGTCATGTGATCAATTGTTCAAATGTGATTTGTTAATTTTTTCCCTGTCCGAGATCTCTGATCGATTTCTAGCATCGTAGACATCGGGCTTAATAGAGGATAGAGGAGAAAAGAAGTAAGCGGTACGGAGTTTGCATGGTTCCTATATAGCTGCCTATTTAGTTTCTATCGCGCTACATGTAGGCTGCGGTCCACCTAGCGCTTCAAACGCTACAGAGTATTTGTAGCACTGACATAACTGATCCATTTGATGCTTCGGAACGCTCTCATCTCTATATTACTCTGATTATGTTATCGTTTTTGCTTCCGCTTCGCTCCAACTCATCTTCGCCTCACCCCAGGAGGTGGGTTGGTTGGAGCGTTCACGTAGCAATTGTAACATTCGGAACAGTAATGGATCAATCGGAGCGTAGCGTTTGGAGTGTAACGTCAGAGCATTTGGAAGAAGCAAGTGGACCGCAGCCGTAATTGCACCCTGATATATCAAATTGCAAATTCAAGGCACACCGCTTCACATAGTAAAGATTGGGAAGGTCAAATTTGATGCGGAAATTGCCGTGCTTTTCATAATAAGAAAAGTTTATATTCATCAAATATTATGTTGAGAATTGATAGGGAGCCGGAGAAAAATCTTAAATGGAGGGAAAGGGAACGAAGTGTTGTTTTTTAATGATTTGAGATTATGCTACCTGTTACGGGAATTTTTATGTTGGGAATAGGAATACAAAACGATCCAAATAAATGTTTACGATTGTTGTTTCAATTTGTTTATTTAAACCCTGTCTTCGTTTTTTTAATTATCTAAACTATTTCAGATATTAATTATAAGATATTATTATAAGAGGATTTATTATCTCAAATTTTAACATCCTTCCGATTAAAATTGTGATAGGATAAAGTGATTTAATGTATTTTTTTTATATTTTCATGTTTTACTTTATTAAAAGATAATATAAGATTGTATGCATATGTAGCAGCTAATTTTATAATTTAAATTTTATTTTTAACATTGATAAAAACCCAATCGATGTCGAAACGTCTATATTGTTTATATTTGAAACGTTGATTAGGTATTATTTTTTGAATATTAAAAGTTATTGTTTCGGCTTGTAACCTTTTATTTTATTATTATTTTATTTTATTTTTATTGAGCCAGATTATTATTTATACGTTAAAATATAAATATGCAACTGATATGATACACGTAAATTAATAGAACTCTGAACACTGAATTTATATAAGTAAATAATTATGGTTTCCTTATATTTGGTACAGAGATTATTTTATAACAGCATTTACATGTATATAACATTGGATTACAAAATATAATTCATAAACCTTAATTCTAATATAGTGTACTTATGAATAGACAAACATATATATATATATGCATGCGTGCGCGCGCGCGCGCGCGCGTATGTATAAATATGTACACACACACACACGCACGCACGCATACCCAACATACATACGGAGTGTCTCATTTTAATTTACCCACGCAAATATCTCAAAAAATATGAAATATACGGAAATATGTTTCAGATGAAAATGGAACAGTTTCGAGGGAACATATTTTAGTCATGTTGTTTTTTTTTTTCTAGAAGCGTCAAAAAATTTATTTTACATAATATGATTCCTCTAATTATTCTGCGTGTAAAAGTAGATATTAAGGTAGATATAAAAAAAAAACATAGTTTATGAGGTTATTTATACTTCATTCTGATATATATTGACATGAAATATTATTGAATAGCTTAATACCAAACTATTAATTTCTTTATATTTTATACTTAATACTTTTATATGCAGAAAATTATATAATTCAATAAAGTAGAGGTGACCTTCACATCTTTTTGGCTCCTCTATCTAAAAAAAAATAATTTTATCAGAATCCTTCTTGAAACCGTCCTGTTTTTTATCTGAAATATTTTTCTGTATACTTTTTGAAGTATTTCGGTACGAAAGTTAAAATGGGACACAATGTATATGTGTGTATGTGTATGTATGCATCTGTGTCTGCGCATGCGTTGTGTGTGTGTGTGTGTGTGTGTGTGTGTGTATGTGTGTGTGTGGGGGGGGGGTGGATGGGCGCGCGCGCAAGGTAGTCTATTTTAGTTAATATAGTCAATTTTTATAAAGAAAAAAATTTGCTATGAACGCTAATTTTGTGCATAACAGCAAATTCTATTTGCAAATATGTATCACAAAATTATTTGCGGATTTGTATTAATGAGTACTTATTTTTTCATACTCGCTACAAAAATTTGCAACAAATGCAAAATATTTGTCAAATATGCAAATTCGTTTACTGTAAACAGGAAACAAATTTAACAAATTTTGTAATCCCTTTTGTGTTTATAATAATTTCTTCTTTTTATGTTCCTGAAATGATTAATAATACGAAAAAAATGTTTTAAATTCATCAAATGCCGTTTCGAAAGGAACGTATTTTGATTATGTTGTTTTTCTTCTGAAAACACCAAAAGGATATGAAAGTCACCTCTACTTTTTATGGGCGTGTGTTCATATAATTACCGCCAGTTGTCAATACAGTGTAGTATACGTAAGGAGAACTATAGATTTTTAATACTGGCAGTCAACTGGCAGTAATATATTTTTGGTGCCTCCACTTAGAAAAGAAACAACATGACCAAAATACGTCCATCTCGAAATCGTTCCACTTTCATCTAAAATATGTTTTCGTATTATTAATAATTTCAGAGAAAATGTATTAATTAAAATAGGCTATCCTGTATACGTATATACATATACATTTATATATGACGTCTTTGTTCTGTAGACGTATCTAAAGTCATAGTAAAGTTTTACGTAACAAACGTTTGTCATATAGTAAGTTGTTACATTAATTTTTTCTCTGGAGTTTGTTATTTTACTATAATATAAAATTTTACTATAATATAAAAATAATTATTAATTAAAGCTAGAAAATAATAATACCATAAAGAAAAAGATTTGTGTAACTATTTCTGTTTCTATCTTTTTCATACAAGGAAGATTGCAGAAAGTATTACCGGTGTAATATAATTATTAAAAAATACAGTTCCTCTAAATGTTAACTTAAAGGAGATGTCACCTTTGTATTGTCCAACACCTTGTATCTTTTGGAAAACACAATCCTAAATTTCATTATTGACCTTGCTCAGATACAATCCTTATTCTTGTATGTTTATGTACATACATTTATTTATTCCATGGTATAAGAATATAAAGTATTCCATTCTCAAGGATGCGAACCATCTTGAACATAATGTGGCTACTATTTCATCAATCAAAACGTTATCATAAATTTTAAAAAGGAGCATAATTGCTGCCATGTGCATTCCACTAATTTTGGGGTAAATATTTGAAGTTGTTTCTGATTTAGTCTACCGCCATTATGCGCAATGAAATACCTTATATTCTTATACGATGCTTTATTCCACGTGTCTGTACTATGGCCTGTGCGCGCGCGCTGGTGTGTGCAGACGCGTACGTACGCGCGTGCACGCACGCGTATGCGTGTGTATAAATTTATGGATATATAACATTAAAGATTATATTTGTATAATTGAATTATTTACGAATACCACTATTGTACAGCGCTGATCTGCTTTATATTTGTAAAGTTATATCCATATTAATCAGTGTTATTAAGCGAGTCACCTTTTCGCGCATGCAAGTGTAGCATCAACACTGTACTAATGTCGAACTTGTAACGGTCCTGTTAAAGCCCTATTTTGAATATCTATAAAAATTATATCACTTTGTTGGAAAATCAATAAGTATTATAGAGCAATGTAGAAATTTTAAAAAGGTCATAGATCTTTATTATTTACTTACAGCGAATTCGACTGGAGGCGTCATTAAAGTCGTTGTACATAGATATGAAAATGTATGTTTAATGTAAATATAGAAACAAGTAAAACCGTAAAGTCTTTAAAACACTTTATTATACTGTTAGGTAAAATATGTAGTTTATAATTTGAAATATTTGCATTTTATTTTTACATTCGGATAAATCAGTGCATAACGGCTTTAATGTGCACATTAATGCGTTCAATCGAATTCGCCATTAATCTTCTTGTTGCCAGATTTGGACGAATCCTAAAGTTACAGGACCTCTCTTTTACATTCTAACATATATACATTAGATTTTTCGGGCGTTGCAGTGCGTATGCGTGAAAAGGTGACTCGTCTACATCACTGATACTAGTCGACATTGGAATATTATAACTATTTTATTTAACTTCGATCACTTTCGGAATCTTGTTGCCTTTTGTATAATGCTACGTTGCTCTCTGTATAGTCCATTACACGTCGCTGACATTGTCTCTTGTATTGTTGTTGTTTATGATAAATCTTGAATGCACCTTTTATTGTTATAAAAGCTGCACCACCCTACACAGATATAAGATATAGAAAAGATATATACAGGATGTCCCATCTCTACCGCATTTTCTTTTAAATACGTATTCTTGAGGTAATTTAGAGAACAAAGATCCTGAAAAAATGTCGAGGCTATAATAGTTTTTAACTAAATAATAATTAAAAGTCTCTAATCACAGAGTCTAACATTTCACGCGCTCAGGCATGATAAAGTGTCAAGTAAAGATGCTCAATGAGATCCCTCTAATCAAGTTTAAAATTATCTGTGTAGATATACAATGATATTTTTATCAAGAAATTGCTTTTTCTTCTATATAGAATCTATTTATATATTACATTCGCACAATAAATTAATATCGCAACATACCACAAAATGTCAATTCAATAGCGAGATATTACGACATGTGGTAAAGTAATACTTTTATCTAGATACATTCCAGTTTTGGAAAATATCTAGATGTAATATCTACTGTACCTGTACCTAGGTGTATTTCCTAAATTCTTATAGGCAGATATCTGTATCTATATGTGGGTACTTTTTTGTATTGCTTTTGATTACTTCACCGCTTAGGTAATTTCAGTTGTTAATATTTAGTAACTAATACGGTAACTAATGAATCTCATAGGAAGAGAGTGGCTGATTACATCTCTTCTGATTGGTCCCAAGCATGAAAGCTCTATTATATAGCATATATTACGGATGCAGCATAAATCATAATTCGTCACGTTAGCAATGTTTTGTAATTTCTACATTTTTATCATCATAAGTTGGAAAGATAAAACTTTCCCTTTATACAGTCAACCCCAAGTGACCTTGATCTTAACTTTCAGGGAGATCAAAGTCATTGACTTTTTCTCTCACTGTTCATTAAAAAAAATGATTAACCTCCTAGGCAGAGCGAGATGTGGGGTGGATATCATTTCGGAAAGTCGAATGCCACTAGACAAGAGAGGGAGCGATGGACCTCGTTTCGCAAGAAAAGTTGAACGTCTCCAAGCAGGAGGGAAAGTGGATTTGATATTTACAATAAAATGTTTACAATTAGAACATCCGGCTCCGATATATATTATCAAGATCATGATCTCCAATAATTTTAATCGGTGCTCGTTATTTGTTAAAAAGTTATTAATAAAAAAAGTGCACTGCTGTACGAAACAAAATGAGGTATATAACTGTATTGTTCCACATGAATTTTCGCATTCCACGTGAAGCGAAATCCACGAATCCACTCCACTTCCGCCCGTCTCGAAGGGTACAACTTTTCACGCGAAACGTATCTGCACATCGTTAACATTAAAATAATGAAAAAAATAACAATTGTACAATAATTAGAAAATTAAAAAAATTGTTTTCGTTAATATATTCTAAGGTAGACAAATGTATATAAACTTTACAACATTATGTTTATATTAGAATTATTTAGTGCGTAATAGATAAGCCGATTGTGATTCAAAATGTTGCAGCTATATTTAGTTAAATCAGAAGAAGAAACACCGTGATGTAAATACAAGAAACAAAAAATCTAATTCTTTATTTCGTATATTTATATCATATTTGCATCAGTGTTTCTTTTCATATTTACTAAATATGACTGAGTGGATTATGATTCAAAAAATATTTTGAATCACAATCGACTCATCTATTATGCATTGGATGATTCTAATATAAAATGTTGTTATAAAGTTTATGTACATTTATCTATCTGAGAATATTTTAACGAAAAGAAATATTTTTAATTTTTAAGAGTTAGTTCTCACTTTTTTAATTATTTTTATGTACAACTTATTTACATATATTCTTTCACATACAATTTATTATCCTTTTACATATAATTTATTATAATAATGACGCATTGGATATCACATTTCTGAAAATGTATATCGGGTATTGATATATGTCGAACCTAAGATCTTTGAGGTAGTACTCTAACTCCGTTAATGCTATAATCGTACGCTTGTCTGAACACTTCGGTTTTTTTCTCGTCTTGATCATGTCTCGCGCGAAAGTCAAACACTAGTATATCAAAATTGATATCTGTTTATTTTTTCAAATTTTACACGTATATTTATCTTACTTTATGTGACATAAAATAAAGAAAAATTTACAAATCATTTATGCTTATTACGGCATTACGTAATAGTTAGAATCTTGAAATGTTTGCATTAGAATTTTTGTCTTTAAATTACTCAAGAATACATCTTTAAGAGGAAGAGGGAGAAGTGGAAGACCCTATATCATGAAATTATACGCACATAGCAGAAAACTATTTATATGAAAATAAATAATTTATAATAGCAGAGAAACAAGATATAATAGCATTTAAACAAGATAGTTCTTTAATCATATAAAAATGATTAATTTTTGATAATTATGAAATCATTTTGTACATACTGAAAATGATATATTTTAGTAAATATTTTTTTTAGTAAAGAATTTAAAAAATACATACCAATAATGTTCTCTGAAAATTGGAACTTATACTTTCGAAGAATATCCTTCCACACAGACTAGCAATGGTTGGCAATAAAAGTGCGCCACAAAGAACACGCGTTGCAGATACCGGATCATTCATTGGTGGTATATCTTCAGATTGTATACTTGTGTCTTCGTCAGTATAACTGTAATAATTATATATTAAAAGCATTATTTTAATTATATAAATACACTTTCTTACTATTTTCTATTTTATTGTTATTTTTTACAAATCAAACTATTAATTGTACATAAACATATAATTTTTAACATATTGATACATATAGGCTGTATAGAGGATGAATCATCAGAAATTATTATTTTTAATAGAAAGAAACAAAGGCAATATGAACGAGCAAAAACGATGTTCTAATTTTAATTAATATTATATATTTCACAAATGTACTGTGTAGAATGTTTCAACTTAACTAGATTCTCATCAATCACAGAAATCAAATTCATATATAATCAAAAATACAAATAAAATCTAAATTTATTTTTATTGATAAACACGTAACGTGATACTTCCTACGTCATCGTTACGAATTAATAAATTATAACAATATAATAAAATGAAGATATTATATTTATTTATTGCAATAGCAAAAGATAAGGCGACAGCAATAATTGTTGCTATAAGATTATACGGTAATATATGAAAGTATATGATGACATGCCTACCAGATTATACAGTAATATGGGTATGAAATGAATGAATGAATGAATGAATTCATTTTCAATTCTAGAACAGACATTCTGAAGACACTTTTAAAAGTCTAAGATTACATTTTTTGAATGAAATCATTTTTTTACATAATTCAATTATCCTTAGTCAATATATGGGTGTTTTCCAACAATGTACACAAGTAGACACACAAGTTGGAATACTTTGTGTAACACTGTGTCTTACACAAAGTATTCCAACTATAACACAATGTTACACTGCTTGATACTGTAAAACACGCTAAATACAAGCGTGTAAAATATGTTAATGTTACCAACTTTTCAAAAAGTTATTTGATAGCCGTACTTATTTTTCAATAAAACCTTCAAAAATTACCAATTCTAAAAAAATTATAACTTAAATCTAAATAAAAATCATAAATCTATTATTGATACGTTAAATATAATTATAAGAATAAGAATGGAAGACCACAATGCATTCTGATGTTACACTATGAAACTAAACTGCGTTTCAACAAGTACCTTAAACAATGCTTCTGTGTCCTAGCTGGAAAACAGCATATGAAAGTACTAAGATAAAATCAACGAAAAGTAAATATTTTATATTTCACATTTTATATAGAATGTATCGAAATAAAAAATGTGATATATTTTGCAAACTATTCATTTTTCAATGACTTTATCCTAATACTTTGCATTATTTAAAATAAAAAGGAATGATTTATAATTAAGGAATTTTCATATACTGAGTGAAAAATTTCAAATGTAATGGGACAAATATTTCGAAAAATATGAAAGATATGAAAAAAAAACGTTTTCAGAAAAAGTTGTATGTTTTGATGAGACGCAAATAATGATAAAATTAATTTTCAAGATTATACAAAGATTATTGCTATTCTTTAAACTCAAATTATACAATATTAAACAAGGAATTTCTTAAGACCATAAATGTAAATACTCAACAAGTAGGGAATAAATGATTTAAACGGTTAAGTTGGATCTTAAGTACTTAAATAATTCGATGTGAATTTATACTACAAAAGTAGTTATTTAAATTGCGTGCTGAATTGATTTTTTGGTCGCGCTCGCACGCGCGTGTGTATGTGTGAGACACGTACTATTTCTAAAAAGTAATATTAGATTTCTTCGCAATAAAACAAATTAAAAAATTATACTAGAAACAAATTTTATCATTACTTCGCTGTATAATGAATGTTACATATTTATTAAGAATAATATTGTTAATACAAACCTGCTCGGTAGAAAATGTCTTAAAATAGGAACTTTAGATGCATGCCTCCTCAAAAAACTAAGGGCTTGATCTTCCCAACGAAGCATTTTTCCCAAAACTAACATAATTGGAATGGTTGGCAAGCCAACCAATAGAACTAAAGGATCGGCCTGTTCCATCATAGTAAGGCCGTCTTTGTGACCCACCACTTGCATAACAGTAACCGCACCATAAGTCACTGCTGTCCAATATATAGATCCAACTACAATACCAGCAGCAATAAAAGGACATACTCGGAAGATAACTGTGTCGATCGTATCAAGTACTATCACTAATGGACCTGCAATTAATTTGCATATAAGATACTACTCTACATGTGCAAAGAAAATTGTAATATTGTATTACAATAAAGTAATTATTATAATGCATACACTTATACTTTTAAGAAATATAACAATTATCACGTGTGCACGCACGCATGCGTATACCACATACATACAAAAGGATCCCTGGAAAAATAATGTTTCATGTATACATATATATATATATGTATATAAAACATTTTTTCCCTAGATCCTGCTGATCCTACGGAGATCTCTTCTGAGATTTGGCTGCGGTGTGATAATAATGTCCCTCCCCGCTTCCCTCCCCCCTTCGACAAAGTTCTGAATCCGTCAATGTCTATTATAGTTGTTGTTACATTCTGTGGATGTAAGTATGTATGTCTATCTGTCTGTCTGTCTGCTCTCTCTGTGTGTTTGTGTGCGTGCGCGCGCGCATGTGTGTGTAATATGTGAAAAATATTCACCCATGTTTGGATAAACTATAATATATTCTGTATTGCATTGTGGGCATGCTACAGCATGTCCAGCATGACCCTTTTGCTTCTCATCGACCCATCTCTGAATACAACCCTGGTGAACCCATTTTGTAGTGCCTCGGCAATGACATGGTTTAACCCACGCTGCAGTTGCGTCATCTTCATCAGTTGCAAAACATACCCAACAATATCGCCTGCTAAATAAAAAGATTAACATTATAAATAGATATAATATCAGACAACAGGCACTATTGTAAATTTAAATTTTATTGTAAGGTTTCTAGAATAACAAAAAATTAAAAAATATATGTAGCTTGGAGAATATTTGTTGATAAATAAAAATTATAAAATAAATAGAGAGAGAGAAAGAGAGAGAGAGATCTAATACATCAAATTGGAATTTAATCGAGTCAATAGTTTGTTCGTACATTATCTTTTCGTTTTGAAATATATACGTGTGTGTGTGTGTGTGTGTGTGTGTGTGTGTGTGTGTGTGTGTGTGTGTGTGTGTGTGTGTGTGTGTAAAAATTGCTCAAAACAATTAGCATAAACTTACTCTTCTTCTGGAGTCAATGATGGCAAACTAGATGTAATTTGATTCGGTGAAGATGCCCCATCGGTAATATCAACAGATAGTTCATGATCTGTTACATCGTCCCATGCATTTTGAGAACTATCTTCTTCCAGCGATGCTATTTGTGCCGTAGCTTGAGAATCAGATATTTCTGTTATAAAAAAATAACATATATATATATATATACACACACACAGTTAATAAATGTTCCATACATCAGGCAAAAAATTTTATTCGCTGTATATTACCATTGCTAGGGTCAGTAGTTTGTCTATCGGATCTCAAATTTGTACTTAGTCTTCTTAAAGCCTCTTCTATGCTCGGAAGACGTCTGATGTTGGCCCTAGTTATACCCGACTCGATTCGTACTATCCTTCCACGGCTATCAAGTCCATAGGAGATATGCGGCATATTATCGTCCGACATTGTATCTCGGCAAAAGCTCACAAGTTCATTACCATCTTAAGAAAACACATTATTGAAACAATACTTTATTATTGCTACAAACATATCGCTCTATAAACATGATTTGAGATTGTTTTTAAACTGTACAGCATATTTACTTTTAATGGATAAATTTTTTCATTACTTTTGACATCTGAATGCAGGGAGTGAGCAGAAGATTCTATCATACGAATTATACTTTTGGCATTTTACTGCGCAAATCACGTAAATATTATTATGCAAGTACTTTTTTGCACACTGTATATAAAATGGTTATCATTATGTTTCACACGATTGCTTTATTAAAATACTGTTCATCAACATTATCTCATACCATATCAAAAACCATAAATACACAAATTTGATTAAACAATAATCTAAGGATGACGTAAACGTCAGTATCTTAAAAATTGCGATTATCAACTACTAACAAATAACATACGTAAGCGGGCTGAATGCAGCCGTTGTATCGTAATATGATTGTTTTTCGTCGATTCAAGATAAACGCATGTCGCGCACAGCACGAGTTAAAACAGTCGGGAATTGCAATTACAAGGTGTATAAAAACTGAAAACGCGAACGTTTCATAGAGTTTTGTGCGGATCGGTAACTTCTCTCAAATACGATCACACGAGGGTTACATGAGGTTATACGTCAGGATACGATGCAAAACTGATGCTTTCGTAAGCTAGTGCGAAAAAAAGTGGTAGCTTCTGGCAATTTGTCACGGTGTTTGTATACATTTCAGCGAATGGCATTGGGAAACGGTATACAATATCCCAAGAATTTTGCAACGACATATATACATACGTATATATACGTACATGTACCGCAAGTTTCATTTAATTAATAATTATTTAATATTTTCTGCTTGATTAGGGTTATCAGCCATACTCTTAAGCCGGAAACACAATAAAAACACAAATAATAGGAACAGGAGATAAAAAATTCAACCTATCAGAAACCATGTATATTAGAATGGTTGTTTTCTGATAGGTTGAAATATCTTATTGCCTAATCCTATTGTGGCTACAGTCCATTTGATGCTCTACAAACGATTCGAAGCATTTTTTGATTGGTCAATTAGTAAAATTCCTTCTTCCGATTGGTCAATCAAAAGCTTCGAAGCACATTTTGTAGCGTCAAGTGGACCGCATCCTATATGTGCTTTTCATATTGTTTCCAGCTTAAGATTATATTCACACAACTTGCATAGCCGCATAAACATATTTTCAATGCGTTAAAAAATACAAGATGACATAATAAACTAAATATATAATAGATATATAATAAAATTATATATCATACATACATATAATTATAGTTCTCTTAAATTTTCCGTACAAAATTATTATATATTATATAATTGTATAATATATATTGTGTGTGTGTATAATTTATATATATTCACATTATGTAATTGTATTACGTAATTATACAAAGTAAAAATATTCAAGCGTATAACGAGGTCGAGGCTAGATCTTTAATGCGTTTGTAAACCAGGAAAACCAATTCGGCGCGCAGTTTGAATAGCTACAAATATGATATATATGCATATA
>NW_017305029.1:48679-51672 GCF_001594115.1 Trachymyrmex septentrionalis
ATATTCCATTGGATCTAAAAATATAGACCAAACAGATACAAGAACTCACTGGGCCCGCAGTAAGCGCTCGTGCTTCTGGATGCATCTATTGAATTGTTATGTGCTTATACCGACAGTTGCGCAGATATTTTACATAGTAAAAGTTACACAACTGTCGATATGAACACATAACAACTGTATTACGAGTTATAGGAGCTGTTATAACTGCTTTCAGATTTTTTTCTGATAAAACAAATTGTAGAAAAAAAGGTTGAATTTTAAGAAATTGATTGATATCACTGTAGACAATTAATAACATTCGAATTATATACAGATTTTTTATATTTCAAATATATTAAAAATATGTTAAATATAATTACAAATTGCAACCAAAAAGTTCACTTTATTGCTAAAGTACAAATAGATATTAAATAACGGCAAATAATTTTTAGCATTTATTTTTCCCGATTATTATAGTAATTTCTTGGTACAATCTTGCATTCTTGGTATAATCTACTGCAATCATTTATATACAGTGCTCTATTTCTTGATGGAAACAAATATAAACATAGTTTTAGTTTTTTTTCTTTTAGAGAAACATAAAATTTTAACATGTATGTATAGGAACGCGATTTTTATGACATTGCATTATTTATAAAATGCTGCATCAATAAATAATATTGAAAATTATGTGCATAAAAAAGGTGGAGAAATATATAAAATAAATGGTATTAAAAATTGAATCTTCTTTAACGAATTCTCCTAGTATCGCTTCCCAGAAAAAAAAACGAAATGATATTGCAATCTTTAAAAAAGGATATCTCATCGAACATCAATAGATAAAGTCCGCGAACATCAAGACGTTATTCGGACTTCGATTTCATATCTTCTTTGTAGTGCAGCAGCACAAGAGAGAATAAAAACACACCAGCCATCATGGAGAATGCACTTATGTAATATGGAAATGCGCTCGGTATAAAGCGTTCATATTGTGTGTGTTGCAGTGGACGCACAGAAACTTGCGTTGTACTGTAAAGATGGGTCAATCCGATGCGCGTATAGTCCACCTTGAATTGGTATACCCCGTACACATCAGGGATTTTAAATCTGCCCTCGTAGCGACCATTTCCTACTGATTTCATAGTCATACGCACGAACGGGTCGATTCGTACAAATTCTAGCTGCAGATCATTTGTCTCATAAGGCACCCACTTGCCATCCGACAGTCGTTCGACTTCGATGGAATACACCACGTTGTCCATGATCGTATACGCGGTTGGCGGCTGCGTTTCGCCGACTCGATGATGGTGAACGGACGACACCCGTATGACACCGTTCTCCTTGAATACCCATTGTGTCATGGCCTTGGCTACCACTTGATTGCCAGATTTCTCATATCTTTGACCATCTGCAAGCAATTGATCTTTTTTAAGCCTTATGTAGATATTTTCAATAATCAAATAAAAATATTTAATTAAAGAGATAGCGATTATTAAAAAATTTCAAGAGGTAAATAAAAATATCTCCTTTTTGTTGCTACAGAACTTTGTATACTTTTACCTTGTCCCTTTTGAATAGGACTGGTAAATGCTTCGTCACTGAAGAAAAACAGGGAACCCGAGAACAGAACTCGGGCATTATTTCTTGCCTGTAGAGCCGCTATTAATAAAGTATTTTTGCCAACACCATGTGGATACTCTTTGATTGGTTGATCTGGATAATAGGTGTATGCTGAAGTAGATGCTGATAATAAACGTAAAATTAAAGGATTATCTGTATCCGCGATTAGTCCGGTTCCTTGATATAGTAATGGGGGGATGTTCTTGCTTCCAACAATAATTGGAGCATCTATTAGATTCGCTGGATCTGCTACTATAGTAGTATGGTGACCACTGTCAGAAGCATCATAGTTCATATGATCGATTACAGTTGAGCCTTCCTCATCTACCTCTAAGCCACATTCCGAAGCTAATTCATGTACAGCATCGCCAGAATGTGAGGAGCCAGCAAGCAGTACGTTTCCACCATTGTCTATAAACTCCGTTATGGCGTCTACACTCAAAGCACCACCAAACTCTTCCACCGTAGGTGCAAATATTATCAGGTGTTCATATAAATATTCGCCATATTTGGAAAGTTGCAAAGTTGCATCGTCAGCTGACTTGAAAGTTAATGTATAACCACTATCTGTAACAATTTTAAAACATGTTACTTAAAGCCAATAACATTACAATGCTATATTTCCCTGCTTAATTGCTTGCATTTTATTAAATTATTAGAGATTATGCATTTTAGACTGTTCTCACTCAAATGCTACCCAAATAATCATTTTATCCTTATTTATCTGGAGAACATTTGAATAGGAATCTGAATGTGTTCCTGTGTGGTGCAATTAATAATTTATTAATTTAAAACACAAGCAATCCAGTAAAAGAAACATGCATTGTATGCTGCTGGGTTAATATTACATTAATTTTGCCAAATTTATTCAATTGCTTCTTAATAAGTGTCATTACAAATTTTAAATTATATATATATAGACATTGAGGAAATAAGTAAATAATATTAATGTTAAATACATTAGATTACACGGATTTAGAATACCTCACCTAAAATCTTAATAAAAATATACTTATTCGACGCGTTTTCACTCGAAACGAAAGAATCCGGCAGAAAAACGCGGCGGTCGGCCTCGTGGATCGAGTTATTAAGCGTTAAAGTTCGAGACTTTAGAGAAGATTACACTTTAGAGATTGTATCAGCAGTAAATTTATGTTTTTAAAGCAATAAATTTGTGTTTATGAAGCAGAGAATTTGTGTAATTAATGCAGAACGTATATATAGCGCTGTATCGAGTCGGGATGACAGCTATCTTAACCTCTAAAAATCTCGAATTTCAACGCTTGAAAAAACGACTCACGAGGTTGATCGCCACGTTTTTCTGCCAGATTCTTTCATTTTGAGTGAAAACGCGTCGAATGAATATATTTTTATTAAGATTTTATATATATATA
>NW_017305029.1:51896-54502 GCF_001594115.1 Trachymyrmex septentrionalis
TATATATATATAAGAAGGGAATATTCCAAACAATTACTGAAATTATAAGTAACAATTTTTACTCTCAATAAAATTAATTTTAAAATAAAATAATATATTCATCTTATATGATAAATACTGTACGTTTCTTCTTCTCTGGAGAAGATTGAAAACGATTGAATCAATAATCGATGTTTCATGATCTCAGAGTACGAGTGGAAAAAAAGTGGAATAGATCGAAACATTTATTAATTATTATTCTCTACGCCCTCAAACGTAGTTATATTCTGTACATATGTACATTTAACGTCCACGATAATACGTGAGAAACATTGCTAAAGACAGCTGCCGACAATTCGAATGTCAGAGACGATTAGAAAAACAGACAAAGTATGAATACCCTGCAACATCTTGAAGAATATTGAATGAGTCTCCTTGATAGCGAGATTGTCAAGCAAGACTAGGATCGGGCCACCGGCATTCGAGCCGGCGAACGCAAGGAACAAACAGAATAACCATCCTACGAGTCTCATCGCGCACCAATTATGACGAAATTTTTGCCACGATACACGCCGATATTACCGAACGTCTTCCTCTTCGGTAATAAAATAAGCAGAGATAAGCCTAAAGCCCTGCGCACAATGGAGGAAATATTAGGAATAAGAATAACCATTAAGATTTCAACCTATCAGAAACCGTGTATTTCGCTGTAACTGATATCTGACAGGTTGAAATCTTAATGCATAATTCAGACTGGACGCAGCAAGCGTCAATCAGTGGAGTAGCAACCAATCAGCGAGGCGATATTTTTTACACCACTGTAAATATCGTCTGATTGGTTGCTGCTCCGCCGCTTGACGCTTGCGGCTAGATATATTTAAGCCTGCGGCACACGATGCTTGTTTTCCTGCTGAATTGCTAACTGGACATTAGACATCTTGTCACCGTATTGCGGTACTAGCACTGACAGCACTGCAGCCAAGACGGTGGGAAGATTCTAATTCAGCAATCTTTATTCCTGTTCCTAATATTTGTTCTATTGTGCGCAGGCCATAATTTTTAAAGCCTTGTGTCCACAACTTAAGCCCTAAACACAATGCGAGGTAATAGCGATAGTGATGAAAATAACGATAGCGATAACGGTAGCGTTAGGAACAGAAAAATCCAACATACGAAATGCATATGTCAATGCACATAGGGACATATAATAAGGCAATAGCGATAATTTTAAAACTTTAACTTATAAATTTACAAGTGGCTCGCAAAATACAAATATAAAATACAAGGTGCATTCAGCCACACGCAGGATGTTTTTTGTGAATGTCATATATATTTAAAATTCTTACGTTAACAATATAAATTCATATACGTTTCGGCCTATATCAGGCTATCTTCAGGCAATAGCGATAAATTTCCGACGAGTTGGAATTCCGTATCTATCGCCTTACAGCCTACCAATCAGCATTCAGATTTTTCATTCTGTTTATATGTTCTATAATAATTTTAAAGCGGACGGAAGAATATATATACGAGATCAGATTGGTTGGCATATTTATTTCTTTCGCGGCATTGTGCAACGGGAGGCGGCAATTATATACCCAGTAAACGAGAATGGATTAAAATGGATTAAAATTTTTTTCTATCCGAATGCGCGTATTTTAAATAGCGAATACTATTTTTGGATTTAATTAGATTCAATTAGATTCAATTGGATGCAATTGGATTGAAATACTGCATTTCAAAATTTTGAATTGAACAGTATTCACAATGCATAGAAAAAGCTAATATTATTTTTAGATTGAAAGGCATACAGATATGCTCCATGCAATTTCTATAATATAAATGAATAAAAATGCATTCAGAATTGAAAAGTATTTATTTTAATATTCGTGAATCAATATTTCTAAATAATAAATCTGAATCCATTTCAATTCATTTCAATTCATTTGCTGAGTATCACTTATTACTATCATTGTTCTTGTGCTGTTGCCTCGTATTGTGTCTAGGGTTTAAGAACGGAAGATTACAATACATTCTGCATGTCACATTGTGAAACTAAACTCCAATAAGCGTCTTACACAGTGAAATACAATGGTATAATGTTCTGTGTTATATATGTTAGTAATATTACAAAATTTCTCTATTTTTTTAGTTATAAAACTAAATCTAGTTCAAACTAGAATTCAAAACTTGAAGATACTCAAATATATCTCTATAACTAAAATTTAATACATATATATTTAAGAAATTTAATAAATCTTATAGTTTTCATTGCAATTTCACAGAATCTTCAAAATTTTTATTAAATAAAAGATATATAAATTAATGCCTAGAAAAAACTAACGTTTTAAAATAAAAGATGCTTTTGTATAAGTATTGTACACACTTCATATTTTACATATCTCAGGTTCTTTTTTTTAATACAAAATAAACTTTTGATGTTTCGGAACATTAAATAGACTGCAATTTTAAGAAATTTTGTAGATATCTAAAACAGCGCAATGAGAATTGTAGGATTTAATAAATCTCATAAATACATATATGTACATACGTATAAAAAAATGGTTATAGAAGGTGTATTAGAATATTTTAAATTCAAATCTTCAATTCTAGTTTAAAGTACAATA
>NW_017305029.1:54615-66107 GCF_001594115.1 Trachymyrmex septentrionalis
TATATATAATATATATATAGTATAGATTCTTTAAATATATACAGAGTGAGTCTGATAAAAAGTTGATTACATTCTATCGATGGTGTTCAATAAGCTGAATAATTTTGCATTAGAGTATCTTTTCGAAAATTCAACTATTGTCAGGATATAAACCAAAATAAATCAGACTGAAAGTTTGGAACAAACTTTTTATTATTGACATAAATGTTCGCTATATGTTGATCTAGATATGTCCGTAGTCTTCATTAGTTTTCGTGAAAAGCTTGCTGGACTTCTTTTAACTCTTGAATTGTTATTTCGCGAAAAATATTTTGTATTCTTCCTTTTATGTTTTCCGAAGTGATAGGAGATTGAAAGTAAGCTAGCTCCTTCACTCTTCCTCGAAGATAGATGGTGAATGGCGCTATGAAAATTTATGCGCGTTCCGCAAACCATCGAAACAAGAAATCACAAATTTCGTGTTCGCGATTATACAAATAATATTACATGTAACATTCCTGACACTCATGTAATATTACATCTACATGTAAGTAACATGCTGTATTTTGCTGGTATATTATTAAAATATTAGGAAGTCAATTATAAAGAATCGGTAAATCAAAATTAATAATTTTTAACATTATAAATAAAGTTATTTTAAATAAATATCTTAAAAGATGTTTAATTAAAAACACATATGGGAAGAAAAAAAAAGAATAAGAAGATAAGAAACAAAAAGAAACAAAGAGAATGCAAAGGAAAGCTAAGATGATAAATAGAGAGCTATAATATAGAAGGGAAGAGAATTATTGCTAAAGAAAAGAACGAGCGAATAAAATGTGTTGGGAGAAAGGAGCAATAATGGGTGAAAGAAAGAACGCAACTACATTTGGCTACAATGGGATTGGAGAAAGAAAAAGCACAAATATTGTTGGACATCACGAGGATCCCTTCCACACTAATCCCACGACAACACGCACTTCTTTTCCTTCCACGGACTCTCTGTGACATGAAATCGGGAACGGTGCACTTGCACACAGTTCAATTGTACACACCGCTCACATCGACTCGTAATTTTTCACCGCTTCACCAATGATATTGTTTTAAATTAGCCAATTAGTAATGTGGGCAATTGATATATGTACACCCCATGGAATTCCATGCCTCTTGAGAATTCCTTGTCCCTCTACCCCCCTCGGAGCTACAGAAATAGAATCGGCTCTATTATATTACTGACAGTAAAATAAAAAAAGTAAAACAAGTTTAAATAATAGCTAAATGACAATTATTTGCAGCATTTTATTTTTAAATATATAAATATATAATTAATATCTTATTTTTATAATATTTAATTGTAATATTTATTTATAATAAATAAGAATATATTTCATAATTATTTACCGACATGAATAATAAAATAAAGATATTAGCAATGATCAAATTATGATTTTAGAGCAATATCATGTTCTGCCCAAGCTGGAAACTCACCGATGTCATAAATAAAGGCTCCCCAAGTAGGGAATAGGATAACTTGCACTATTAAACTGTATATAGCGGGGGTACATCCGACTGCTATTAATACTTTAGTTCGCAAATGACCCGCGACAGTTATAATTGCATTTGGCGGCGTAGCGACCGGCAGTCTGAATGCGTACGAGCACGTCAGCGTCACTGGCATCATCAGATATAATGGATGTATCTTCATCGCCACACACTTTGAGAAACAAACAAAAATGAATAATAATTGCAATTTTAACGAGGAAATACTTACGAAAAAAATAGAATAATTGTAAAAGTCACGTTTCTTAAAATTTATTCTAACGATCGTTGAACGGGGAGTACAAAATTCTGATGTAAAAATGTAAAACGAAACGTAGAAAATTTATAAAAATGAAAAATTATAAAAATAAACGAAAAGTAAACGTATTTAGATAGAAGATAAAGATATTATCACTACATTTTTTTCTAAAATTTACAAAGTAATCTCTCCTAAAGTTGTTGATATTGACAATTTATACTGTTATAATATATTTTATCATTGGACAAATTCTTACCATGTGAGCGACGACAGGCAGAAGTATATTAGCTGTACCAACGTTTGAAGTAAATTCCGTCATTGTACCAACGAATAAAATAACAATGGCCAACATCAGCACAGGAGGCAATTCTTTCAAAGGCACCAAAGCTAGTCCTAGCTTCATGGCAAGTCCTGAGACACTGCTGCCTTTTGAGACAGCAAAACCACTGCCTAATAGAAGTACTAATCTCCACGGCAGCTTTGTCTGAATGATGTGCCAAGTAATCAGACCCTCGGATGATCTGGTCACTCGTCTGGATGCTGTGATCATATAAAATTTCATAAGCACTAACATAAGATTTATATAAAACAGAAAGACAAATCAAGTAGCAAGCCATTCCTCGCTTATCTTTTAGAAGAAAGTCAGTAACTTGCTACTTATTCGTATTTCAAGTTCATACTTGGCTTCGTAATTGTAAAAAGCTCTTACGGTCCTTGCTGTAAAAGTGTAAAAAAAGTGGCTCTTTTGGGATGAAAAACATTAGCAGGCATACAAAGACTGCGGGCGTCGAATCCGCTACTATTCTATATAGAGATTATGCTTGAAATGAAATACGAGTTTCATTAAAAGAAAATATATTTATTATAATTTTTGCTGATGCTCACAAGAAAATTAGTCTTTATTAAAATTGTTCTTTATGATAAAAATAATAAATAATGTATATACCCTCGTTGTACTTAAAACAAAATACATATTAAGTTTGATGAAAACAAGAAAAAAAATTTTAGTACAGTCCAATACAGTGACCAAAGTAGTATATGTACACTAAAAAAAATATAGTCAATTTTAATAAATATTTAGCTGAATACTGCCAACTAAATATTTATTAAATATAGAGATATATTTATTTGATACAAGAAATGTTAATTTGATTTAACAATCATGTTTTTTAATGAACAAATATTTACTTACTGTAAGTAAATATTTAGTTGGCAATATTGAACTAAATATTTATTAAAATTAACTATATTTTTTCTCAGTATATAAGCCGATTCTAGACCACTATGTGTTACTGTGTATATGTTTACGCGGTATGTGTTTGCGCACATATACACACACCGCGTATAAACACTAACACAAAGTAGTCTAGAATAGCCTACTATAGCGGCCATACTTCTGATAAAGAACAGAAAACCATGAACAGAAAATTATGTAATCTTTTTTTTTTAGGATAGAAACGTGAGAAGTGAAAACTTTTATTATTGATAATTAAAATGGAGAAAATTTTCACTTTTCATCTTTCCATTATAAAGAAAAAGTTACATGCTCGTACTTATATAGTTAAATTCTATTATGTCAATTTTGAAGCGATTAAAGAATGTACACAAAAATTTGCTTCTATTTTATTTTATTCTCTTAATTAAACAATTACGTTTTACAAATTTTTAGACTTACACATCCGTTAAAACTTCTGACCATCCAAGAACGAATCCAGGAGCTCTAAATATCCATAGAAATATACATCCCGTAAAAAGTGTTGCAACGGAGGTTTCATGAAATGTCATAGGTCCTAGATTTTTAAGGTTCTGACTTATTACCTACGAGAATCAATACATTTTCTTATCAAAAAGTCGATTTACAAATAAATTTAAAATAAAGAGAAAGAGAAAAAGCAAACTTTCTTTGTTAATTACACAATTAAATCTGCCCTAAAATAATCGTTCTTTGTATGGGGCTCCCATAGCCCATATTGCTATATTGTTTATAAAATTATAAAAATAGAAATTATATAAAAACGCATGCTAAGTACAAGTTTCAAGCTTCAAAATGCTGTTTTTTTTTTTTCTATGATGATTTCTCACCGAGTTTCAATGATCTGAAGTTGTACAAAGTGAATTTGATGAGCTGAATTGAATAAATTTTGAGCATTTTCAAAATGTTCCTCACTTTTTATCGAGTAGTGTATTTTATTATTTATTCGATTGAGAGAGAGAGAGAGAGAGAGAGAGAGAGAGAGAGAGAGAGATTACAAAAAAATAATTTTATGTACTATAACTCTATAAATAGATGATATCATACTTGATTTGCGATGGCCTCGCCTTCTACGCCAATTCTTGCCATTTCAGCATCCTTGCTACGTGGCCTCAGGTATCCCAAAAAAGCGATTCGCAGATACAGCCATAATATAAAAGAGTTAGTGGCCATCTGCGGAATCGAAGCAACCATCCACTTGCCAAAAGTGATTGGATCAGCATCAGGGAAATTGTATTCGTAGATACCTTTAAAGGCAAGATTCGTCGGTGTACCTATAATCGCTCCGGTACCGCCAAAGGACGAGGCATACGCCGCCGCAAACAGATAAGCTTTCGTTAAGTTTGTCGCTTTTATACGCCTAAAAAAAAGAAATTCTTTTTCGACGATGTACTGTAAAATTATCTTAATTATCGTAATTATCTTAATTATCTTAATTTACTAAAATGTAACGCGTCGTTTACAGTAGCAGTAGAGGCTGTAGACACGTCGGGAGTAATGCCTAATTCAGACTGGATGCAGCAAACATCGAGCAGTAGAGCAGCAACCACTCAGCAAGGCGATATTTACAGTGGCGTAAAAAAAAATATCGCTTTGCTGGTTGGTTGCTGCCCTGCTGTTTGACGCTTGCTGCATTCAGTCTGAACTAGACATAAGCTGGTTTTCCGGCCTAGCCAGAAATGGTTGATTTGATCAACGTTAAATTGATGCTTATTCAACGTCGGTCGAAATTGAATTAGCATCAATTTAATGTTAATTCAATATTGATCGATCAATCACTTGTAGCTGGGGATGTAATAGGGCGTAGCAAAATAGTCCGTAAGTAAAATAGATTTCAATAATTTCGCTTACGGATTTACTTTACGCTCTATTACATTTCCAGCACAGTGTGATTGATCTGAGTGTCGCTTTCTCTCTCTCTCTCTCTCTCTCTCTCTCTCTCTCTCTCTCTCTCTCTCTCTAAAGCTGAGGTTTATCTAAACCTGAGGCTACGACACTCATTTTTAACGTGACGCAAAACAGATCAAAATTGATGAATATTAATGACATATATCAAGGTCAAGGCGATCGAAGATGTATCCTCTAATGTAAAGAAATACCAAAGTTATTAATAAAAAAAAAGATTTTCCACGCAAAGCGAGGTCCACCCGCACTCTCTCTCTTGCCTAGAATCGTTCGATTTTCCACGCGAAGAGAGGACCCGCACTCTCCCCCTCTGCCTTGGAGCTTTGACTTTCCACGCAAATCGAAGTCATGGGGACGAAACGAGTTTATAATTAATTTTGAGACAATGACGATAATATGTGTCAATATCAAGATTATCAGAGGGTCTAGGGGTTTCTATATAATCACTAGATATATTTTTATTAATATTTATCCGACTTTTATTTCGCTTGACAAGAGGGAGGTGGGGTGAAAGTTGCTCCACGTGAAAAGTCGCGCACCCTTTGGTAGGGAGAAAGGTCGGGTGAAAGTCGCTTTGCATGGAAAGTTGTATTCCTTGAATTTGTCCTCATCTCTCTTCCTATATAAAGTTATCTGATTCTTCATATAAAGTAGGGAAATAGTTACTAACTTTGATTATTAATAACTTTTGAACGAACAGTGACCGCCATCTAAAACCTTTTGAAGGCCACAGAGTCATGACCTTGACATCATATCTCAAAGTCAAGATCATTGAAGAGGTGTCCGCTAATGTAAAGATTTACTAATATAAAATTTTTAAAATTTATTTAATACTCACGGTTCAGCTTCAGGATCTTCTGGATTTTTCTTTATATCAAACACTTTCCCAAGTCCTTGCTGTAAAAACAATTATACATTTTAAACAAGACAATAAAATTAGTTTTTAAAGATACAAATCCAGTACAAGCAAAGAAACCAGTTATTGTGTAAAACGTGTGTATATATAAATTTTATTAAATAAGCATATAGAAATAAAATGTTTTGACACATATTTGGGTCATTTTCTACTAATTCTCATAAAGTAAAATATAATTAATTCAACCGGAATTTTGTCAATTTATGTCATAGTGAATCCGCGATATATAGAATTAGATGTGATTATTATAGATATGACAACAAGTACTTTGTGTTTTATAAGCATGTTAATCGTTGACCAGTCCACATGTAATTATATAACAGATTTACTATGACATAAATTGATGAGATTTTGATACAATCCTTGAAAGGAAAATTTGACTATACATAATCTCATCTCTACATATTGTTAGAATGCGATAATATACGTTTGATTATATTTTACTATAATTATGTGCATTCGTGCAATTATTTACTTTTAATTAAACAAGAAAAATCCAAAAAGAATTTTTTCGGTCAAAGCAGATTTTAACGTTTGAGTATTTCTGTGTATGTAATTTTGTAAACCGCTGTTTGTTATTTTTTTCGGTTTTGAAACGCAGTCATGAATAGAACTATAGTAATATCACTGCAAGCAATTTAATAATATGTAACGATAACGCGTTACTTTTTAAAATAAGTAATTAATAACGGTAACAAATGACTTTCAGCAAAAACTTTAACAGTAACATGTTGTAACACTCTTTAAAATGAGTAATTGCTCAAAATTTTTAGAGGTTTAAAAGTCCTACTTTTTTTTTTCAAAACCGAGAGAGAGGGGGAGAGAGAGAGAGAGAGAGAGAGTGTGTGTGTGTGTGTGTGTTTTAAGTTTCACTCAAAGTAACATTGATGCAACTGGATGCAACCTTAATGCGTGATGATTCTTATTATTCTTAAAATTTTATTAAATATGAAAATTATATCGTATAAAAAATGATTATTCATTTGATTAGGATTATCCATTGTTAATTATGTTTTATACTATACATATAATCTGGGTAATGAAAATACAATAACTTGTATAATAATACTTTTCAAGTGCACCGACCCTCTCCAATTCACGAAGTACAGCAAAGGCAATAGGTACCATCATGGCGGTAGCTGCTGCGTTCGCGATCCACATGGATATAAAAGTAGTCACTGTGCAAAGGCCACCGACCAGTTTTGCATGGCTGCACCCAACCGTCTTCATTACGATCAGAGCAATCCGTAGATGCAGGTTAGAATGTTCAGTGGCAATAGCGAGTATCAAACCGCTAATAAATACCATGATGGTATCATTCATGTAACAAACGCATGTCTCCTGAGTACTAAGAATACCAAATACTGGAAATAACACTACAGGTATTAATGATGTTATTCCTATTGGTAGACATTCTGTCACCCAATATCCAGCTACCAGCAGAACAATGTAGGCACATTTAACTTCCTGTGCAATAGAAATTTAATATAACGAAAATATGTTAAAATTATTAGGTAAATATTAATGAAAGGAGACCCAGCTTCAATGACCTTGACATATATTGTTGGAGAGATATGAAGGGAATGAATTTAAGGAATACAACTTTTCACGCGAAACTCTCTACTTTCACCCTATCCCCCCCCCCTCTTGCCAAGAGGCGCGCGACTTTCTACGCGAAGCTCCCCCTCCCCCTCCCCATCAAGAACATTTCGCATGGAAAGTCGTATGATGCGAAGCAGGGGCTTCGTGAAAATCGCTTCGCGTAGAAAGTTGTGCGCCCCTTAGCAGGGGAGAGGTGGGGTGAAAGTCGCGTGAAAAGTTGTATTCCTTGAATTCGTTTACTTTATACCTCTCTCCCTGTTTAAAGTTGTCTGATTCTTCAAAATTCTGTAAAATAGGGAAATAATTATTAACTTTGACTATTAATAACTTTTTAATGAATAACAAGGGACGAAGCTAAAACCTGTTGGAGGTCACTCAGGGTCATGATCTTGACAGCATATGTCAAGGTCAAGGTCATTGGCTGGATTCTCTTTTAACAATATTTACCAATCATTATATACAATGTTAATTAATTTATTATGTCACTTAATTAATGCATAGGATATGATTAAAATTAAAATAAGGCATCAAATCTTTTGAAATATTTTAATAAAAAGTTAAATGGTTTTTTTTTGCAAATATAGAGTACTTAAAAACGAAATTATAAATATTATGTTAATTTTATTATTAAATAAATTGTGAATTAAATGATAAATTATTATAACACATCGCTCTATAAAAATTAAATTAAAATATTCAGCATTAAAATTATTAAAAAGTTATATAAGAATAAATAACTTTCCATTATACATATAAACTAAAGTTACATTTAAAAATGTTTTATATAATATAAATTTTTAGATTATTAGTGTTAATTTTAAAAACTGATATGTAAGAATATTTACCGAATAATCATATAGTGCCACGAAGGGTAAGAAAAATAAAGGCCAACAGATAGCAAAAATAGTTCTCCAATATAACTTGAGAAAGATGCCAGTTCGTTTTATAAAGGTTAATTGAAGTGAAGGAATCTCGAATCTACAAAAAGATTTTATTTTAAATTAAGTTCTTATTAAATTAATAATTCTTTTAAGATAAAAAATAAATTTTGTAAATTTATGAATTATTTTTATATAAATAATTTTTTATAGTAACGTGTAAAATTACATTCTGCTAGTGTAGAATACCCTATTCTATCTGATGGTACATATTCTTTACGTCTTTGTAAAATTACTTTTTTATGTCAACTTTATTTTATCGCTTTAGACTTTTAATCTTTTATTAATGAAAGTAGCAAAAGCATTATACCTACAAAATAATATCAAAAGTCATTTTACATATTACTTCAAAGAAAAAGACGAAGTAGATTAAAATTACGTAAAATGTATATTTATCGAATATCTATGGATTATATGTATATCACTATATACGGTCCAAATATTATTGCTTAAGAACGTTATATGAAAAATTTTTAGTATTAGTAATGGGATAGATTAAAACGACAAGAGAACTTTCAGCAGAATTTGCAACAAAATTCATTTCATTCATTTTCATATATGAGTAATACAAAACCTTTGCTGTGCCTCAGATTCTACTTTAGCTTCATTTTCAGTTTCAAACACGTTTTTTACATCTTTTCCAGCCATAAATCAACGTTTTCTGCATAACAGAACTTCTCTTGAAATATAGGTTACGTTATTTCGCATGTCACAGAAGAGAATCGACCTATGGTGTAATCATGGTGGAAGTATAACTTCCATGGAAATTTTACTTCCATCATGGATGTAATCATGGATGTAAGAAGACGGGGTCTGTTTTTTGTGGCTGAACTACACAAAAAGGACAAAACTGTGAAAATTTTATTATATTTGCATTACCCAATGTATAAGTACAAAGTGTACATACACAGTGAGCATTAACAAATTTCATTCAGTGTAATAGCAAGACAAAAGCAAGAACGTATTATTTTCGATTTTTTAATTTTATGGAGTTGCCAAAATAGATGTCTATTTGTATATTCATTACTATAATGTGTACATTTGTCTTAATATCTACTTCCGGTAAAAAATTTTTCATACATGAATATATATAAATATGTATAAATAAATTTCATACATGAATATGTATAAATATGTATAAATATGTATATTTCTTCAAACTTGATTTTTTCTAAAACAAATAGTGCGAAAATTATCTTTTTAATTATTTTTAATGTTTTCACATTATTATTATTATTTCTATTGCACTAAAAAGTAATTTTAATAGAAAAAAGGATATATGAACATGTATGGACATATTTCATATATAATTATACATGTTTATGAATATTCATGCGTATTTATGTATGTTTATACATATGTATAACATATTCATGCATGAACAATTTTTTACCGGACTATTATCTCTCTATAACATTTTATATTACAATACAACCAACAAAGGTCAGGAGACGCATCTTCTGTCAAGTATATTTTTGAAGTTCAGTACATTAAAAATCTTTTTATATTATTATGAAAAAGGGACATTATCATGTCATGAAAGAGACATTAGTGGATCAGAATCCAAAAACCAAATTTTTAAATTTTTAAAAGAGTATCAATTAATGTAATCATTGTATTCTATATCTAATCAAATACTTGGCTAATACTGTACGAACCAATATTTATTTCTGATTTAGGTTTGGTTTAAATTGTTTATTTTTAAAAAATATTTTTTTTTTATTTAGGTATAATCATTTTGATGCACAAAATTGTCTCCACAAGCCTCCGCAAAATTTTTTAAATAATTTAACAAATTAACATTTGAAATAGTTGTAAAAAAAATTTTCACCTGCCAGCTGTTGCCTATGAGTTTATATTGCAATTTATTTGCATAGGATGATCCACTTGACAATTTGGTAATCAAGAATTATGTGGGCCAATTGTAATCATTTTAATCTCAAATTTTACAGATTTTACAGATTTTTAAAATTATTCCCAGATTGCTGGCTCTTCACTCTCTTTAGAGGGCAGGCTAGGGGATAACTTAAAAATTTCAAAGTATCTTTGATCAACTTTTTCTCCGTATTGATTCCATTATTTTGTTTTTTTGTAATTTCGACTTCAGACTTGTATTCAGTGATATCGAAAACCCTTATATCAATTTTCGTAAAAATCGTCGTCGTCGTCAATATTTCTTTTTTTTTCATTTAATATGAAATTGATTGTCGTGAATATTATTTATAGTCATATACATATATACGAAGATACAAATGTCTTTTCATGTCTTCCCATACCTTCTCATGTCTTCTTCTTATTCCTTTTAATACTTTCTCTGATATGCGTACAACTTTGGGTGTTAAGGCACTTATCCCCGTAATTTTGCAATTCTATAAAGCCAATTCAAAGATATTACTGAAAAAATGTAGATATTTCTTTTACTTTAGGATCTCTGTAATCATAAGAAAAATTAAAGCTAGGTACTCAAGGAAATAATAATGTTTTAAAACTTTTTTTAGCAATTCATAAAATCTCTTAAACATTTGTTCGAATAAATAAAGTCTATTTTGATCCGCACTACTGAACGTACATAGTGGCCGGTGCGTAATGTCTGTCTTACACATCTGCGTTCTTTCTTTCTGTATATATTCCGAAAGTTCTTTATTCCTTTTTGGACACACTCGTTTGTTTTTTTTTTTTTACACATAACTTCTGGTGAGTTTTGATTATATTTTTTATTATTATTTTTATTAGATTTCCGGTATGTTAATTCATTTACGCGTAGATCTTTTTTGTGTACAGTTTTTAAATTTTTCTTTTTATCAACTAGAGTTTTGCCAAGATTTTTTAATACATTTGACGGTTTAATCGTACGGAAATAATGTCAAA
This sequence comes from Trachymyrmex septentrionalis, assembly GCF_001594115.1. Classification (NCBI taxonomy): domain Eukaryota; kingdom Metazoa; phylum Arthropoda; class Insecta; order Hymenoptera; family Formicidae; genus Trachymyrmex; species Trachymyrmex septentrionalis. Next base: position 65,874 of record NW_017305029.1, read on the forward strand.
CTCTACAAGACTCACCCGAACTGTGAATGTTATGAATATGCGATCATTTGCGATAATTGATGTTGTTCTGCGATTTTTTTCGTTATGTTAATGTCTGAAGAGGGCACAATCCGGTAGCCGAAACTTGTAACGTTATGTAATTTTATCTTTGTTAATTGAAATATATTTTTTTGTTAATTTCAAAGAAACGTATTGACTCTTACTTTTTGCCCGTTACTTATTATCATTTGGTTT
>NW_017305029.1:66207-80876 GCF_001594115.1 Trachymyrmex septentrionalis
TTTTTGTTAATTTCAAAGAAACGTATTGACTCTTACTTTTTGCCCGTTACTTATTATCATTTGGTTTGTATAGAAAGAGTCCTTTGATTTGTTACTTACGAATAAATAAAATTACAAATCAGATTAGTATCAGGTACAGATAAAAAATACACAAAATATCGTTTAGATCTACGAATGTTACTAATTTCTCTTTATTTTGAGAAAAAAACAAAATTGTACATTGCATTCGATTTAAGATGCTTGATAGGTAATATATTGTGCTTAAAACAAAAATATGGCGATACGTCTTTATTTTTCTTTTTCTTGATAAATAAGTTACGATATAATAGGTGTATCCTATTTTACTCATTTTTTACTTTAATTACTTTATATTTACTTACTTATTTATTCGTCGTTCATTTTTTTCAATTATAACAGCACTTACTAAATTAAGGCGTTACAATTTGAGACGCAAACATCGGGAGCGGATATTTGCTAATATGAATACGGCTATTCAGTTTTATTAAATATGAATTAATTATGTTAAATATAAGTATGCTTATATGCATTGCGGTGTCATAAAAAACATCGTTTCATAACTTCAATAGAAACACGTTAGATGCCGTACGTTAGATACGGACTTTGGCTCTTAGGCTGGTATTCATAGTCACAGTTATATTCTTATATTCAAGATCGTCTTAAATTCAATCTTGAAATATCAATCAGAAAGCCGCATAGCGTCTTAGGACATTACTTAAGACGATCTTGAAATAAGAACTGACTATGAATACTGGCCTTAGTATTACACGAGTCTAAAACTGTACGTACAATAATATGCGACAAACTAATGCAATTTTCGATATATACTAGCAACAAAATATTTGTGCATCTCTTTAAATACAGCTGACTTCATTTTGTGCACATTAACATAACATCGTTATTATATTCTAATCACTAATCGCATCTAAAAGAATGTTTACTCTAAATCCAAATATTATGAGTTATAAAAGTTTGTTACTGAGCTTTAACATCAATGACGGCATTCAACGTGTTAATGAATAGAGTTGTTCTGTATTTTTAATAAATATGAATATGTCATTATGTTGACCTGACGATCTGTGTTTCGTCCAATTAAGTTCTTCAAGTTAGCCATTAACCAAAATTTCAAAAGTCATAGTCAATTGCGTGACATATACATATTTATATCTGTTTTTTTTTTCACTTAATACTTCTTTTTTTCAAATTAAAGCAATGTAACTTTTCCTTTTTTAAAAGTGTCGATAATAGCGATGGCAGTGGATACTAAATCTCTCGTTTTAGAATTACGAGATTCCTCTTTCTCTCACTCATTCCCTTCTTTTCCTTCGCTCGCTCTTTTCTCGAAATTTTAATTGTTTATCACTTTTTAACTAAAAGTACGCAAACAAAAAAAACGGCCTGTTTTCAAATGTGCAAACAAAAATCTATTGATTAAAACTATTTCAAACTAATTTGTTATTAGTAGGGAGGGCTAGTGTGATGTTGGCTACCTAAAATTGTAAATTTTATTTTAATAATTTTTTTACCGCAAGTGTGCAAACAAAAATTCGAAATGTGCATATATGTGCAAATGATGAGCAGTCGAAGGAGCTATAGAAAGTTAATTTTTTGTAAAGTTGGGAGCTAAATTCACATGAGTGCACTATTACTGAATATTTGTAATACTGTCGATAATGTCTGTTTCTCATATGTAAAATTAATCGTATTCTCCATTTAATCAAAATCTAATGACTGCAAATATCAGATGTGTCAATTATTTGTACATTATTTATACGTACATTTAATACAAAACATGATTCGTTTTGTATAGAGGAAACTAACGAGTGTACTTAGAAAATGGTCGTTGGTGTTGCTATACAGAGGACAAAGGTTACGACTTTTAGGATATCTTAAAATTATTCAAAGAATCTAATGATTTAATGGAAAATAATACATTAATTTCTATAATAAAATAAATAAAATTACCTACATAAAATTAAAATAAAACAAAACAATTTTTTTTTTCAAATGTTTCTCAATATTAATCACGTTACGATTTAAATAACAAAACAATAGTTTTTTGTTATTTAAATCGTAATGTGATTTCAACAGCTTCTGCTCGATATCTTCTGCCAATCTATCATCAGATAGCGCAGAGCCTGATCGATTTTTGCCGTCAATCTGCCGTCAGGTTATATTTTTTCAGATTCTGCTTAATCTCTGCCATTAATGTGCTACCTAATCATAAGTATATGTTCTGTTGACAAAAAATATAAACTGAATGTGTATGCAATTGGTATGCATGTGGTGTCAGTCTGCTGACATGTACTGTTTAAATCTGCTGCCAGTCTGCTGATATTCTGCTTAAGAGATTTTGCCGTTCAATTATACTTCACAGCTTCTTGTACCAGAAGAGATAATGCTCTCCTTCGCTAATCTGCAAGTTATCGACACCTGTAAATATAAAGAAATGATCAAAATTATCAATAAGTAAATATATTTATATGTTGCTGTATATTTAATTAAATCCTTTTCTTTAATTAAATTTCTATAAATAAATATTTCTGCGTTATATGTCAATATATGTATACAACATGAAATATTGCAATATTATTTTGAAAGATTGCATTATTTCATAAAATATTGCTGCAATATTGTAGTGATATTCCTATATCCATTTAATTAATGCATGAAAATGTTTCATGGCATTATTACATTGTGCAGTTCCTTAATTAGAAATTGCACTTACTTGTAGAAATGTTCAAATAAGGGAATAACTGAGATTCATACCTCCAGGTGCAACCAATTGATTTCCGGGTGGCGAGGATGGTTCAGGCGGTGAGGATAATCTGTAAAGTAGCCAGTAATGATAGGACATTGGTTCCTCTTTGTAGCCAGCCAGAGTGTGAACATAATGACCGTTAGGCCATTCGGAAGCGGTAAATTGGAAATGGGGAGACATGCTTGCCGCCAACAGCATCACACTATAGAAAGTCTCGTTTTTTGGTACAGTCACTGTCAGGTTGTACGTTTCGTTTACATTGCTGCCAACCCACAATGTATAGGACACGTTTATAAGCACAGGCGCTGTGGTAACCGTGATATCTGTATTGCTTGTATTATTTCCTGACATTTCTGATGGCAAAGGGATCTCGCTATGATCATCGGGTGTTCCAATATCTGCAACTTGTAAGTTTAAAGAATCATTCAACGGTAGAAGATGCATTGACATGTGACATAGTTCAATCAAAAGTAACATTTCAAAAAAAAAAAAGAAAAAAAAGATTATTCATTAACATCAACGTTAATTTAAACATTATTTCGAAAAGTTAAACCTTTGTTAATTATGCGCAACTATACGGAGTAAACCGTGAATTCACTACGATATTCGCACTTGATATATAGACCATCTTATTATCACAAGTACGACTTGTGTTGAATCTGACGAATAAAATCTGAATAAAATTTATAAAATACGGGATAATGAATTCGCGACGAAGTTGCACCATGCTCATGAGTGCGGTCGTAAATTTTTTCAGAAATATCAGGTTTCTGTATGAATTTTTACATAAATATAAATATTTATCATTTCATTTCATCGTCCTTAGGAAGTCCATATAAAGTCCACTTATATATTCGTCATTATTCATTTATGTTCATTCGAATATTGTATTAGATATGTCAGAAACTAAGCTACGTTTACCAATTTTTTAAATGGACGTGTATTAATATTATGGATATCCATTGTCCATTATATGTTCAAAGGACATTTTATGAATATTTCTAAATTATAAATATTCAAAACGAATATTTTATAAATATTCCATTTTATAAATATCTTTAGAGATATTTGTAGGATATATTCCGAATATCCGTGTGCTATCTGAGTATAGTGGCTTTTTTCCTATATCTTGTCAGACAGAAATGTCTTCAATTATTTTAAATTGCATTTGTTTCATCGAAAGAATAGTCGTGGCTAAACTGTACAATAATACAGAGCTTCGCTCAGCCGTAGCAAAAAAAAAGTTAAAATGCCTGCTTTAAATTTTTTCAAAAATATAATAATGGATGACGTTTACTATTGCTTGTAGTCAGGCGAGGTGATGAATTGTCCAATAAACCCTGTCCGCAGTCGAGGGCTCGGATGCTGGCTAATCCACGCGGCGCGACACCTAACATAGCCTCTGCAGTGGCATGGATATTGCCATGAAACGAGCCATCTGGTCGTTGTTGATTGATCAGCCAAGCTAAAGCAGCGGATCTATTCCAGTTATCAGCCGGTTCATTTTCGATTTCTTCTAGCGCTTGCATTACCAACACAGTGTTGCGTAGATCACCAAAACTGCCGTCGTGCCTTTGCTGTTGTGCTAACTCGATCGATGGTTTACGAACGATGTGATGAAGGTTGCGATGTCGGTGATCTTGGACGATACACCGCAGGGCCAGGATTAACATTGCGATAGTATCTAAAAATATTATTTAGCAATAAAAATATTTACTGCCACGTAATTTAAGCAACGCAAAATTAGAATAAAATAAAAATATATAATAAAAGTTTTTTATGTAAAATTCTTTGAGATCTGTTAAAATTTTGGCTAGTATACATAATTTTAAAATGTATATATGGATAAGATAAAAATTTCGATTAGGGGACCAAGAGGCTGCAATGATCGACTTGAATATTATGTTGTCAGGAGAAGGCGAGAGAGTACGAGAGATGAAAATAAAAAGAAAGGGTGGAAGCGAGGGAAGCAATTAATTTTTATTTTTTATTTTTATATATTAATCTAAAATATATCAACAAATATAAATTATTATTAATATTCTTGAGGCTTCCACGGGTGCTTTCTATATAAAGATTATGCGTTTCGCGGGTTTCTTGCACGTCCATTTTTGGAATGCCAACGTTTCGTGAACCTTGCCTAAGTATCAGCTCCTCGCCCTGATGAACTGCAAGGTGCACGAAACGTTGGCATTAGCAATGAATCACTACACAGCGATAACCCCCGTAAATCCTTTGGCACCTCTAAAGAAAATACCGTGAAGGCCGCAAAAGTACCAAAATTCCTTAAGTTTTTCTTATTGTCAGTAGAATAATAGACACCGTAGACACTTTGATTATATTTATTCGTTTTTTTTATTATCCGGTAATATGAGAATTTTGAAACAATAAAGAGGCACTTACCAACATTATGGTCTCGCGCGGCATTCGCAATATCTAAGAGACGGCGCATCTGCCGTTTGCGCACATGTGCTTGCGCGCTACATGCTGCGAGCGTAGTCAACGCAAAATCGTAATCAGTTGGTGGTTCATGATGTTGCAAAGTACCGATTAAATCGTGACCATGGAATTGTCTGGGGTCCATGCACATTGCGTTCAAAGCCAAAGTATAGCGTGCTAGTTGTCCCGGAGAAAACCCAATCTCCCGATGTCTGTAAATACAAACGGCAATAAACAATTCATATAAGAGCGTTTGATATAATAAATTTATATCTAGTGTATTGAATAAAAACTAATTTTTCGAGAAATGCATACATTTTCAATAAGAATAAGTACGTGATATCTACACATTGATTCCGTATATTTTAATGGCGTGAAAAAAAATTGTCCCCATCGATATGCAGACATATTTTCGAAAAATATCGTATACGAAAATATATGAAAATACTATTACTACGTAATGTACATTACAGCGTTGGACATATATTACATGAACAGGGACGTATCGTGGAATTTTTTTCAGGGAGAAGGGGAGGGTTCTAATATTTCTATCAACCCAGGGATGTTGTTCGGATATACCATGCGCCAACCGAAATGAGAATAAAAAAAAAGATTTTGTGATTGCACAAAGAACGTAACTGCATCAATTCCATTGTTGTGACATTTACAACAATTTTTAACGTTAATGAATTTCATTTGGATACTTTTACAGCTTTTGCATATATGTATTATACGTGGGCATTTTACCTTGTATTATATATAATATTGTACTTAATAATAAGTATACCTAGACCGAACATTCTCCGAAATTTGAGAAGCGGAGATAATGCTCACATAAAGAAAAGGGACCGCTTATTCGGCCCAATTGCATTCTATCTCATTCGCAGTGCGATCGAAGGAAAGCGCAACAGACCAAATAAGTGCGCTCTTTTTTACATAAGGTCTATTCCCACTTCTTGATTTAATCTAGAGTTGTGTTCCAATATACACTGCCAGTATAAAAAAATCTACAATACTGAATGTCCAGCGAGACCATTGCAATAACTCACAGGAAGGTAGACAGAGACGAAACTGAGTCAAAAAGTCCTCTACCATTTTGTAATTTTCGCAATAATTAACAAGATATTAATTACTAAAAATCGCTAAATATTGGTTTTCAATAATATTGTACTCAAATACTATCAACTTTACAGAAAAACAGCGAGAGACAAAAATTGTTAATTTTCTTCTCATAAGATTCTCATGAGAATTTTTTCAGAATTTTTTAATACCGTATTTTCTCATGTTGGTAAAAATAAGAAAATGCAGTATTAAAAAATTGATGAAAAATTCTGAACAAATTCTGAACAAATAATTGTCAATAAGCAAGAGTTAAAACAATTATAATAAATTTTTACCTCCAAAGTAGAAGCACAATTTCTAGTTCCATTTGTTTAGCAATGAGTTGCAATTCAAGCGGCGCCGGCGGCGCGACGTTATCATCACGAGAAAGATTGGCCAGACGAAGAACTAATACTACTCGATGTGTGTCGTTACCCCAACTTGCGTCCTTATCCCGTTGACTCCACAGCCACGTGGCTGCTCGTTCAAGAATAGTTTCCGCTTCAGCGCCGGCCGACGTTATCTCAGCGTTGCTTACTGACAATAACAATTTTTCGTTATTTATATTCAAAGATAAGAAATATCCAAGGATATTTTATTTAATGTTTTATAAATACAGTATCACATTTTAATTTGCCAATTATATCACATTTTAATTTTCCAAAAACTTTATTTTTTGAATTAATTTAGTTTGAAAAAGATGGTAAATATTCAGGTGGTGGGAACCAGCGCCGATAATTTTGATCTTGACATGTGTTGTCAAAATCGTGACTGAGTTTCTTCCAGCAGATTTTAGCTGTCGCTCATTATTGGTCAAAAAGTTGTCAACAAAAAAGTTTAAAAAATAAATAATTTTATTTCTACCACAAACGCGATATCAAGAACTACCTCACACCTTTCTGGTTATCAGAGACCCAAACCGAAAGGTTCTCTCTCTCTCTCTCTCTCTCTCTCTCTCTCTCTCTCTCCTCCCCCTCTCTCCCTCTCTCCCTCTCTCTCTCGGTTTGGTTCCAATTCTGATTTAATAAAATATCAAATAAATGTTCCAATTTCTGTTTCTATTTTTTTTTACTAGTAAAAAAAATCAAAACTGTAAAAATTACTTTTTAATTATTTTTTAACTTATTTATTTTTCAAATTTATTCTATTAAAGAGAAGGAGGTGGAGGAGGAGAAAAAAAATTTGAATTTTCAAATGTACAGTCCAGTAAAATTCTTATTGTTCAAATTTTTAATTTTTTGTTATTAGTATTGTTTAAATTGGAAAAATATTTATAATATTCTGCAAATTATTTTTAAATTTTGAATAAAGTATATAAAAAAAATTTTTTATTTATTCATCAACTGAGCATAATTTAATGGACTGACCGATATTTATATATACATACAGGGCATTTGTTAAGTAATGATAAAACTCTCACATAGGGATAGAGCGGACTAAACTGAGTCGAAAAGTCCTTTACCATTTTACAATTTTCACAATAGTGAAAAAATTCTTTAAAAAATTCTATGAGAAGAAAATAAATAATTTTTGTCTTTTCCTGTTTTTTTGTAAACTTGATAGTATTCAAGTAAAAAATTATTGAAAACCAATATTTGATAATTCTTAGTAATTGATATCTTGTTAATTATTGCGAAAATTGCAAAATGGTAGAGAACTTTATTCGACTCAGTTTAGTCCGCTTTACTCCTACGTGAGAGATTTATCGTAATACTTTTCAAACACCTTATATAATCGATTTTTATATTTAAAACTCTCTTAAGTCTTAAATTAGAACAAGCTTATTACAGAGCCACGTCTTATGACATTACTTAAAATAGTCTTAAAGTAAGAACGGACTGTTAATATAATTTATTGATTTATCTTGTTAAATTAGAGTTTCTTTGTTAGTCTTATATATATGTAAACAGAAGTACATACCTTCTGCCCAAGTGAAAACGCATAACCATCCTAGAAGATAAATCACAGCAGCCGTATTTGCTTTGTCCCACATGGCATTCGGACAAGTTTCAAATTCCGCTTATGAAAGTAAAATTACTGAAAATTAAATAATCATAAATGTGGAGAATATATTTTAAAAGATATGACATACATTTTGTTAACTTTATGGCCGGTATTTATAGTCGATTCTTATATTTAAGATCATCTTAAGTATACAGTCTTAAGATGTCATCATGAACCAATCAGAAAGCTGCATTAGTATTTTAAGACACTAAGATGGTCTTAAAATAAGAATCGACTATGAATACTTATATGTATGTTTCCCAATTCATTAAACATAATTTATGATTTTGTGTGCGTGCGTGTGTGCATGGACGTGTAATATTTTTGTTTTGGAATCCTTGTAGTTATTTTATTTCAAGTAAAATACTATCGAATATAATTCTAACATGATATAAATTTGTTAAAAGCGTCACAAATATATGAAAATTTAAAAAAATTTTTTTCACAGTTCAAAACAATAGAAAATTTGTTACGAATTTCAACGCTCCATCTTGGAAACCAAAGTTGAAAATCTTATATTACCGACAGAGGGTTAAAATCTTTTTTTATTTATTGAACCTAGATTACATTATATTAGAACTTTGCACTTTATACTTATTATATCACGAAAAAAGTAAAAATTAAAAATTGTTTGTTACTTGATCCAAAATTCTTATCATTCTTATTTAATATGCCATCGATTATATTTCATTCTTTATTCATGCGATAATTCGCTTAATTTGATAGCTTTAAAGAAAAAGTTCAACAACTGATTTAAACGTAAAAAGCTCGCTTAAATCGAATGAGACTTTTCTTAAATTTTTTTTATTCTTATGCCAATTCGAGCTGATAATTGTGATCGCATAGGCGGAGAAAAATTTCACTTACCGTCTTAACGAAAAAATCACGCTGCTTGTTTGTAATGTATGATATTGTTGGATTTCGCTTGATTCTGTTTCTTAACTTCTACTTGTACTACTGTTGACTCTTTTATCAAAATCACTGTCGAAATTCGATGGCGGCGATGGCAACGATAGCCATAACGATGACTACGATGGCGAGAAAGTGCGAGATAGTGGCCGCTACGATACGCCTGTCTCGTGAATGCGCAATGCAGACCAGAAACGCCGCGCCACGACGCGTAAAGGAAGTTGGAAAACCACCCTCTTTTCACCCTTTCATAAATGCATCGCATGTTTATCAAGAACGCTTGATTGCCTTCTAATATAATCCAAGTTCTGAGCAAGTGGAATTATTTTCTTAATTTTATTACGCATAAAAGGATATAATAGATATTCTCTTTTCTTATTTTAGGCATGTTTCTTACTTCAACAACAGAACAAGAATAGTATTCAAAAATATTTTAAATATTTGGAAATCATGAAAAAAATTTTTTAAATAAATATTGCTGCATCTAGACTTTGCTCTATTTTTGTTAATACATCTCAACAACTATAGTTACAGATATTTTTTTTTCTTTCTCCATTATCAAAGGTTTAAAATATTTTTTTAACTATTTTCTTACGACGAATACTCATATATAATTATTTACCAATAATAGTAATTAATCATAATTTTTTAAATAGTAGTGTTTTATGTACTATTTTGTTGTATATAAAATTGCATCTTGCATACTTACATAATCATATAAAATAAACCAGATTATTAAAGAATATTCTTATATATTCTATCAACATCACGATCAACGTTAAACTTTAATAATGTATATAATAATATATAATTGTGTAATAATTGTGTAATATACATATATATAATAATATATACAGTATATTCTAAATTTAAATGATCAATTTTCGTGAGCGTGTAGGGAATCGATAAATTAAGAAAAAAAAAGTTCTTTACAGATATGCTCGTTTTTGTTTCGTTTTGGAATATTATCGTTTTCAAAATGCAATTATTGTTTCGTGTACGACTTCAGCGACAATACGAGAATACGCGCGCCAATTTTCAGGCCAGAAAAGTGTCGGTGAGTCATTTATTGACCAAATCAGTGTTTGGCTGCAATACGAGTTGTCCGAACAAGATATAATGTGCGCATTGCTAGTGTAAAAAGCTAATATTTTGAACAATATCTGCATTAAGCAAATAAGAACGTGAATAAATAAGTGTGAATGAATAAGTAATAAGTACAAAAATGAAAACTACGTTTTGTCCTTTTTGCTATTTTCTTCGAAACGGAGCAAAAACGAGCATGACTATACAGGACCTTTTTCTTAGTTTCTTAGCTGATTGCCTACACGCTCCCGAAATTCGGCCATTTAAATTCAGGATATGTACATACACATACAAGGTAAAAATTTTCAAACGTAATGAGACAAATATCTTGAAAGGTATTGGGAAAAATGCTTCAGACAAAAGTTTTATTGTGCAAGAAAAGATTCAATATCAACTTCACGACGAAACAAGGTTGATATTCGTAGTCGATTCTTATATTTATTAAGACTTTTTTAAGTACAATCTTAAGATAAGTATAATCTTAAGATGTCGTAAGTCATTCTAACTGTATTAACATTTTAAGACATTATATTTAAGACAGTTTTAAAATAAAAACGGACTATGAATACCACCTCATGTTTCGCGTTTCACAGTTGTAGCCCTTGAATCTCATGAACATCCATAGACAGAGAGGGCGGAGATTTAGGGTGCGATTACATGTAACGCGGTACAGAAACTAACACTACAAAGAGACAAGAAAATCGAAATAATGTCAATTTGACATGATAAAAATGACATAAATTCAGTCAATATGACGTCAAATTGACATTATTTTGATTTTCTGTTCTCCTGGGGGATGATCGATGACGTAACTTGTTAACAATTCTGATTGGTTACTCGACTATCACGTGATTACATCCTGTACATACCCTTGTCTTTATATCATGTCTGCAATCGTTTCATATTATTCGTTTTATCGATACAACGTCACTTAGCGACTTGGTCATCAAGTCGCGAATTACCGTGCCACCCATTGTCAAACATTTTTGCTAGTTATTTTTAGCAATTAATAACTAAAGTTCATCATTATATAAAATATATTCGCGCGCGCGAATTGTTTTTAATAAACAAAAAAGTCGTTTTTATTAAGTAAAATAGATTGTAAAAGATGGAGAAAATGAAGAAAGTAGACAAATTACCGTTAGATTCTCAAAGAGAATTTTTGGACATGGATACAGACGACGAAGATTTTGGTCGACAAGGTCTTTTTATCACAACTTGTTTTTTCCAACATTTCTGATAATAGGTTTATTAATAAATTAATTAGTTGTTAATTAACGCGTATACAAACAAAAGAGAGTGTGCGTACTTTCTAAATTGTTTCAGAAAGTCCCGAAACCGAAGAGGAGCAATCTTCTGAACCAATCAAACCAGTCTTTGATGAACAAGATTTAGATAAATTGGTTATTCTCTCCCAAGTTTATTTATAGATACATTCTCATATACATATCTATATGTATATTATTTTTTATTTTTCATAATCGATCTCTCATTTCATTCTTTTATAATTGTACAAAAATGTACTATCTTTACATTATATCTGACGTGAAATATATATATATATAAATATATAAAATTACTAACTAGAAAGAATATGATTTGCATTTTTATAATATATTTATCAGTTAAATCTTTCCAACAAACATTTCTATATATGGAGGATATACGTTTACACGTTATATTATTTTAGGTACAATATGTAAAAGATTTCACGATTTTTCCTTACATCAAGGGCTCCGATTGGAAAGAGGATTGTTATACAATAATTCGCGAATATTTCGAAAATCCAGCTCACACGTTATTATGTATATATTTTCAAGATGATACACTGAAGGCACGATTAAGCATCTTGGATGATAATCAAAGCGATTTCATTTATTTCTTACGAATACCTTGGCACGTGTTTACAGTCGATAATTTTCATGCCACAGTTGTCTTCGGCAGCATCAATCGTAACGCAATAATGTGCGTGTTGAAAGTAATGGAAAACATGTATGTCTCCGTCGCACGTAATAGTAGCGAGTGGCCAGAGAGTATCTTTTTTTTAACATTTAACAATGATAACTGCATTTGATGACAATTTTATCGAGACACTTTTGAAACCTAAATATTAAAATTCTAAAAATAACAAATAATTGATATTTTTAATCACAAATTCAAATTGCATCATTTTTGAAATCATTGTTCTTTAGTTTAGAGAGTTTTTCAATGTCAATCTCAAACATTTCCTTATCTCTTTAATGAGAACAGTTATCAGAAACAATCTGTTTTTAAATCTACACAATTTTCTAATGTGCTTAACTGAATGGGTTTACAAGCCGATGGGTTTAACCAAATTATATATACCGGGAGAAAATCTGTCTGATATCGCGACACTACAGAGAGATAAAAAGTCCAATTCATCCAACAATGAGACAAATGGTCTGCATATTTCTAAGGAATTGCAGGAGTCAGAAAAGGCATTGATTGAAAGATTTGAAAGAATTGTACGATATTGGATCAAACAGATACGGCAAGTATTGACAAGTACATCCACAAGCAACAGTGGACGAACTGTATTCGACGAGTTGCAATATTGGACAACGAAATGTTAGTTTCGGATGCTATTATATTTCATATTACTTAATCATAAGCGATCAGCCTTTCGGGTTTGTTACAATTTTTATTTTTGTCTCTCAAAAGAACATAAAATGTTTTATTTTCAGATTTTAATTTATGTTGTTTGCACGATCAATTATCAAATATGGAAATTCAATCGATATTGCATCTGTTAGAGAACGTTTGTTCGCCGAGCGTAGATTCCTTTCAACTTTTAAAGTTACAGCTTTGCGAAAGCTTAGAACAAGCTGCATCCAATATAATGTATCTGAATATTCTATCAGAGGCTTGTAAGAACCTGAAATGTCCAAACGAGATTGAAAAGCCCATAATGAAAATATTGTTACTGATACTGTTCATCTGGACAGAATCCCCGTTTTATAATATGTCGTATGCGATCTTTTACGTTTAATATAACATAAAAATATTTGATTATTTGCAATCGTAACATTTTAATATTTCTCACTTATTTTAAAATTATTCACATATTTAAGAAGTTGGATAACGAAACAGATTTACTTGTTTATTTTAGGAATAACATAGAAGTGCTTTGTGAAGCTATAAGCATACAAATAGTACATCAATGTAAAAATTATGTCAATTTGCAAGTAATACTAGAAGGCGATACAGAAAATGGAATAAATATACTTCGGAAGTGCATCTCTTGTTGTCAAATATATAAGACGATATATAACAAAGTATTTAAATTAAATATATGGCCAATTTTATCAAGCCTCCAACCAAGCAAAATTATTTCCTTAATAATCTTTATAACATCCAAAAATAATTAATAAATTATCCAACGTTAGCAAATATTAGTTGAAATAAAATAAATTGTATCCAAAAACTCACAAGTTTAATAAATAATTAAAAAAAATTGATAGATAAAATTGGCTGTAATTTTTAGAATAGAAAATACGAGTATTTGTTTTTTTTGGCAAAAAATTGATTGCAGGTTACAAAGATAACTACGCTTATTGAATCGAATAGTAATTGGGATGTAAACGAACAATTAATATTTAATTACATTGATACGTTTATGCAAAGATGTTATGATATCATTGAAATATGCAATACTTTAACAGTGTTTGAAAAGTAAGACGTAATATTTTGCATATGCATATTCAGAACAGTAAATATTGTACATTACTGCATGGCTTCGTATGCACTCATTCTCTCTCTCTCTCTCTCTCTCTCTCTCTCTCTCTCTCTCTCTCTCTCTCTCACACACACACACACACACACACACACACACACACACACACACACACACAAAATTATAACAGATATGTGTTATATATACAATTTTTGTAGGTGTACTAATATGGGAATGATTGGCGGTCCAAATGGTATCAAATATGATGCTTATTGTCGCCAAATAGAGAATTTATTTTCTGAAATTCTCGATGAAATAAAATTAATCCGCCACGAAATTTTAGACGTTACCAAATTTTCGTGGCTAGAGAACATGCTGAACTTTAGGAACTTTGTGATGGAATTAGAGAGCATGATCAAAAATTTGATCGACTGCATATTTGATGAGATTAAAAATGTTGAAGAAGGTATTGAGGCAATTTATGCTTTACAACGCTTTAAACATAGAGAATCGTTGCGAGATTTATTATCGAGGAAAAGAGTGCAGGTGAGAAAGAAACGCAAAAAAACAAACTTTTATACAAAAAGATAAAAATAAAGATTCAAATATATATATACACACACACACACACACACACACACACACACACACACACAC
>NW_017305029.1:80976-81224 GCF_001594115.1 Trachymyrmex septentrionalis
CGTATTATACTCCGTTTCAATGCTACTCAAAAGATGTAACTATGCTGTGCATTAAACAATATTTAGAACGATTATTTCATATCATGATTGATATGTCCGATTGGATAGGAGATTGTGCAGCTGAGACGTAAGCAAATCTCTCTATTAAGCTAATGTTCTTTTTATCTGCTCACATAATCAATATATTTTTATTTAATTTAAAAAATATAGGAAAAAATTTATAGTTTTTGTTACGCTATTAGATAAAA
>NW_017305029.1:81324-86018 GCF_001594115.1 Trachymyrmex septentrionalis
ATGTGTGTATATATAATATTATAAACAATTTTTTTTAGATATGTATTGGAGCGATATAAGCGAATGATGTGCCGAAAAACAATAGAATGTTATCAATAAAACATAATAAAGTGGAATTACTCGAAAAAAAATAGTTTATAGTTATAAAAAAAATTATATAACGTGTACACACTAATATTTTCTTGTATATTGTATAAGAAAAAATATATGAAAATAAAAACTCTCTAAACTCGCAAGTATAAACTCTTGAATAATTTTTCTGCGAAGATTTCTAATAATAAACACAAATAGTAGACAAATTTATGATAAATATGCAGTATAATGCACTCACCTCCGATTTTCTTGTAAATTTATGTATTTCTACGAGTAGAATAATATACATATATTCTGAGAAAGAAAATCGTTGCTTAAATCTCGATTTTTTAAATTAAATTTTCAAGTTTTTTTATATCAATAATTAGGAAAATGATAATAATTTATCATTTATTTATAATTTTAAAGAAATGTTAGATTTAAATTGCAATTCACAAAAAGAAATAAAAAGATATTTTTATTTAAAAAAATAATAGGAAAAGATGTATATAATTATATATAATTATCTAAAATTATATAGAAAATTATATACATATAATTAAACATAATTATATATAAAATATGTCCATTTATATATAGCTATATAAAATTATATATAATTTTATATAATGACATAAAACATTTTTTCCCGTGTATAGTTATCCTCTAAAGTTCATATTTAATATGTTACATACATAATAAATTTAAGAAAATTTTAGAACTGGCTTATTGATATAAACATAAATAATAAAGAGCATGCAGCCACATGTAAGACGTATGTAGTGAGAGAGTCGTATATTTAAATTAATTATAAAGGTAATAAGGTAATAATTATAAGGTAATAAGGTAGACGTTTTGTGATCAAATTTTGACCATCATCAGTATAATACGAATATTATAAAGGATGTATAAAGTAAAAAATTGTTCGAATGTTTGTATAAATTTGCTATTCCAGATATGAGGGTGACTTAATATTACAATTAGCTTATTTGATTTTGAAAAGACCTTTATGCGTAATAGAAATTCCTTACTATATTACGGAATATTCTAGAATATTATCCAGAGTTATGAAAATTGCACAGCATCTATCTAAATAAATTCTATGAGCCTCTCTGCAATTCATGCATTTGTGTACAGCGGAACATGGAGCCTCTTAACCTCTTTTGAATAAACATGATCTTCGCCGCAGAACAGATAACACTGGCAACAGACAACGCTGTTGCTTTTCGCAACTTTTATATGTTCTGTGTAGTACGAATGTAAATCAATGAATAACTGTGAATAAAGTGGATAAATTATAAGAAGCAAACATTGATTTTGTGTCAAAATGAACTTGGAACTATTAGGTAAATAAACAATTATAAGATGTGTGTAATTAATAAATAATAAAATTAGTAGGTAATTATTTAGAGTATATTCCTTTCACCTAAAATTTTAATAAAAATATACTTATTTGACGCGTTTTCATTCAAAACGAAAAAAATCTGGCAGAAAAACGCCACGATCGACCTCGTGAATCGAATTGTTAAGCGTTAAAGTTCAAGACTTTAGAGGTTAAGATATCTGTCATTCCGACTCGATACAACGCTATATACGTTCTGCTTTAATTATACAAATTCTCGATTCATGAAGCTGACCGCCGGGTTTTTCTGCCTAATTCTTTCGTTTTGAGTGAAAACGTGTCAAATCAGTATATTTTTATTAAGATTTTAGGTGAGAGGAGTATTCTAAATAATTATCAATTATTTAGTATTTTCTAGTCCTAAGTTAATTTGCCTTATATTTATACTTCAACAATTATATACATTTTATATTTTACATATTTTTTACAGAGTCATTTGGTCAAAACTATCCAGAGGTACGTCTATAATATTAATTGTGATTTTATTATTATGATTTTATATGAAGTAATTAGATATGTAAACATTTTTAATGATTATTTCTATTAGGAATTCGATGGCACATTAGACTGTATATCTCTTGCTGTAACTTGTACATTTAATAAAAGAGGAACGTTACTTGCTGTCGGATGCAACGATGGAAGAATAGTTATTTGGGATTTTTTAACTCGTGGTATAGCTAAAATTATTAGTGCTCATGTACATCCGGTATGTTCGTTGAGGTAAATTTTACATATAGTTTATAACCTGTAAGATAGGTTGTGTATAACTTTGTAATGTGTGTGTGTGTGTGTGTGTGTGTGTGTGTGTTTCACAGTTTATAAATTATAGTTAAAAGTGATTGATTTAAGGTGATTCTATAAAGTGCTGAAAATTTGGGTGTCTTACCAGGGCCCACCTAAAATCACAAATATCTGCATAATTTGAATAAAATATTAAACTACATATATGTCTTAATGAAATAGTATGAAACATATGATAGTAAATTAAGAGTTGCATTTTCATCAAATGAAAACACAGTGCTATTTATTTTTCGAGATTAAATTTATATGCACATGTTTATGCATATAAATGTCTCTCTAGAATGATTTATTACTTTTTTGTGATTATTGCAATCGTAATTTTTTTGAACTATTATAATCTCGGTTTTTTTTAGAGAAATCTATGGTAATGTTTGTGTGCAGTTAGTCAAAGAAGCACATTTGACCCGTAATGTGTAACTAGATCTAGATTGTACGTTAAAAGTTACATTTTCAACATTTTTTTCTTCCTTATTTCATCGATAACCTATCCTAAAATTTTGTACATGTCAAGTTTGATACTTCAATTTCATTATATTAAAAAATTAAACATTTTTATGGTAACTCGACTTACTGAGAATCACCTTAAAAGACGATATAATAAAAATGATTTGGAAAAAATACAATATTAAATCTCAAAACATCAATTATATTTTTTAGTTGGTCTAGAAATGGTCATAAGTTATTAAGTGCATCAACCGACAATAATGTATGCATATGGGATGTTTTATCTGGAGAATGTGATCAGAAATATAGATTCCCTTCTCCAATATTAAAAATACAGTTTCATCCAAGAAATCTCAACAAGTTTTTAGTATGCCCAATGCGTCATGCTGCTGTTATGGTTGATGTCGAAGGAACGCACAGAGTTATACCACTTGATGAAGATGTATGTAATAAATGACGTATTTCGATATTAATGCCATTCACACATAATTAATACACTAATTTCGGTAATGCATCAATATTTGTGTTTGTGTGTATGGATATATTTGTGAAAATTGACAAGATTAAGTGTTACTTCTTTCTTGTTGATGGAATCAATTTTTATTAGTAAAATGTCAATGATATTGAAAAATGAATCAATTAAATCTTTTTGATATTTTCTTTATATAAAAAAATATTTAGAGATTTATTTTTAAGTATTTCTATTAACTGATTTATTTTTTTTTTAATTGAATGTATGATAAGAGACTAAAGCTGGGTAAAGATAAAGTTGCTCCAATTTCAGAGTGATTTAAACATAGTAGCGTCATTTGACCGACGCGGAGATTACGTGTATACAGGAAACGCTCGCGGTAGAGTTTTAGTTCTTGACGCTGAGACATTAAATGTAAAAGCCTCTTACAAAATAACGCAAGGCACTGCTAGTAACACAGCAGTAAAAAGTATAGAGTTTGCACGGCGAGGCTCTTGTTTTCTAGTTAATACCGCTGATAGAGTAATTCGTGTATATGATAGTACTGAAATATTAGCGTGTGGCAAAGATGGTGAACCTGAGCCAATACAAAAATTGCAAGATCTTGTAAACAAAACAATGTGGAAAAAATGTTGCTTTTCTGGTGATGGAGAATATGTGTGTGCCGGATCAGCAAGACAACATGCATTATACGTATGGGAAAAAAGCATAGGAAATTTAGTAAAAATTTTACATGGGACCAAAGGCGAACTTTTACTCGACGTTGTGGTAAGAAAATTGAATTTATAATTATATAATATTATTAATACCATCATACTCCTTTGACTAAAATTTAATATGATAATATTATAAGACTGCTCATGGTACGCATGTCTTTTATTTCTCCCTCTATTCTCTATAGTGGCATCCAGTCAGGCCGATAATCGCATCTATATCGTCAGGCGTAGTTTCTATTTGGGCACAAAATCAAGTAGAGAATTGGTCTGCGTTCGCGCCGGATTTCAAAGAGTTGGATGAAAATGTTGAATACGAAGAAAGGGAAAGTGAATTCGATTTGAGCGACGAAGATAAGTCTGTCGTTCAAGGAGAAGAGGCTCAGGATGAAGAAATAGAGGTTGACGTTGCATCAATTGACAGAGTTGCTGCATTTTGCAGCTCTGACGAAGAAACTGAAGATATTGGTTCACTTCAATTTTTACCTATATCTCCAGATGTGGAAGATTCCGAAGATAATCAAGTCATGCCACACGAACCGCCAATGAAGAAACATCGTTCACACGATATAGATTTACAGGGAGCACCAACTGATGGTAAGATCTCATATATTAAAAGCAAAAACATAAAAAACAGACAAACTGCGCGACGTGTGTTAAAATGATAGATAAAAATAAAAAAGAGAGAAGACAGCTGATTTTCTATCTCGTTCTATTTAACAGTGTAATGAGAAGGAGATTGGCCATCTTCCACAGTCTCTCTCTCTCTCTCTCTCTCTCTCTCTCTCTC
>NW_017305029.1:86032-89620 GCF_001594115.1 Trachymyrmex septentrionalis
CACACACACACACACACACACACACACACACAATTGTCGCCACATTTGAATACTACTTACTTAATTAGATCGCGCAGTCCATTCTCTATGTCTGATTAAAAAGGTTTGCTTGTAACATAATTTTAAAGCAATTGATAGCTGAATTTTTATACCGGTAATCTGGTAATAATTAATAAAATTTACAGAGACTCATCCCTTGCTAAATAAAGGAAAGGATAAGCCGACCACAAAGAAGGGAAGACCAAGACTTGAATACAAAAAGGGAAAGTAATTTAATGTGAGAGAGAGATATCGATAATAATCAAGAAATTTGCTTATTATTTATAATTTAAAATATGATAAAAATGTGAAAAATTCTTGACCATTTTAACAAATTTTTATAAAAGTACAATGTATGATAAACGTTAAATTGGTTTGAACTGATTAAAACTAAAATAATGAATTTTTAATCAGTCTTAAAAAAATGACGATTCTATCATCAGACATCATTGTCCGATGATTCTGTTATCTCAATAAATCGTAGTCCTTTACCTCAATAAAAACCAAGGTTGGGAAGTAACGCGTTACTTGTAACGCCGTTACCGTTTTCGTTATTTTTTTCTGTCTGTAACAGTAACGGTAACATCGTTACATTTTTACAGTAACGATAACGATAATTTAGCCGTTACTTTTACCGTTACTTCAGTTCTCTATTATTTTCTTATTTTATAATTTATTTTTAATTTCTTAAAAAGTATTTTGTACTTAGTATCTTATACTGTGTTCTAATAGGCACTGCCAATGTTTTGTGTGAAAATATATAATTCATATCACACACAAAAAATATATATTTATACATATATATATACTATATATGTATATATATGTGTAGGATATCGTTCGGACAGATTCGTTCGACAGATACAAGCCATATCATGTGCTGCTCTTCTTCACATTTTATGGGCTATCTATTTGTAAAAGCCTCAGTAACACTTAGTAACGGAATGACGGCGCGTAAACTAATGCAGGATCTAATAGAAATAGTAGAGTCTTAAAAAATTGACCAATCACACAGTTGATTATTTTTCTCATATTCGACTGTAATTGGTCAATTTTTTACGACTTCGGATACGGTCAATACGATGCTGCAAACGCTTTTTTGCTGCAAAAGCGTTTTTTAATTGGTCAGTTTGTGTAAAATTCTTTCTTCTAATTGGTCCATCAAATGCTTCAAAGCATTTGTAACGAGACTTTGACCACAGTCTTCTATTGTTCTCGCATAAAGTTCTAGATACCAAAATTGCGTATAGGTTCATTTGAATCCACTATATCTTATACCAATAATATTAAGCACTTATTGGTGCTTAATATACACAGACAACTAACATACTACAGACAACTAACATACTACAGACAACTAAATCGAAATGGCGATCGAAATAGCCAATAGGAAGGCTGTCGGCATTTCGGCTCAGATAAAGGAATACGCTACTTTGGTATCTAAAGCTTTAACGCAAACATGATGCGTCTGCTTGCCCTTCCGCGTGAAAACAAATTCGAAGGCCGCACGTCAATCGCAACTATCCAAATATTAACGCATAATATATTCTTTCCACTTTTGGGCTGTGTTCGCTTTGATGCTCACTCTTTATGTAACTCTTTAAGCGTCGTTTCATCCTTGTGTAATTATAAATATTAAACAAGAACGATTAATGCTCAACACTGTAAGGGTATGACGGGGAGAATAGAGTCTTATATAATACGTAATGTACAATAATAATAAGAAAATGAACCAATCAAAGTCCTTTATTTTCTTCCTTTCCATGAAATAAAGGACTCTGATTGGTTGATTTTCTTATGCTTCATGTTTTATGCGTTATCCAAGAGTCTGTGCTCCCCGCTTATATCTACACAAACTTGCATAGTCGCATAAACGTATGCATAAAACAAATTATTCAATCACATTTTACGTGCGTCTTTATAGAAGAAATGCGATTGGATAATTTTCTTTACGCATACGTTTATACGGCTATGCAAGTTTGTGTGGATATATCCTAAACGCCTGAGCGAATAAAAGTGCAGCCAGAATAGAAGAGAAATAAGGAATAAAGATTTCAACCTATCGGATATCGAATACATCGGAATACACGGTTTCTGATAGGTTGGAATTGTTATTCCTTATTTCTTCTATTGTGGCCGCATCATTCTGAGTTATGTTCGGATTCCTACCCGAGTATCATTCCATCCTTGTTATTTATCGAACGTTAAACAAGGATAACATGACACCTGAAGAATACCCGGACAGGAATCCGAATACGCCTCTGGTTGGCCTGGTTCTTTGCTGCCATGTGACAAGTATAGGCAAGTGCAGACAAGTGCGGGCAAGTGCGAGAACTGATGAAAAGGAAGGAAAATCTTCTAGTCACTTCTAGTTTAAAGAGCACAATTTAATGTAGAGAAAAACTTTCTCCAGAACATCTTGGAGTAGACAAGATTGATCGCGTGTGATGAAAAAAAAATATATGTGTATATATAAGGACTTTAATAAGGCATCGTATATAAGTTTTGCCACTCTGATTTTCGGACAAGTTCGGTGAGTATTTGTTTCACAAATCAATTAGACTCAATAACTTGAATTCAGAACGAAGCCGGTTCGTTGAACTGACACGTTGCTGTACTTCACGTGTTGTGTTACACACGCGTATTTTGCGAATGTAACTATATGTATATGAGGGAGATAGGATAATCCTTGTTCGATTTCACAGAACGCAAAAGAACGGAGTAATTAATTGCTTCATTCGTGTATGCGGATGAAACTCGAATAATCACACAAACGTTACGTCCTATCATGATTCGATCGAGTCTCGTATTAATTTTTGTCATCGCTATTTCGCACGTTACCGTTGGTGATGACTGCAGAGGATGTGTGCCCTTGGATTCGTATTCGTTCGATAAGGTACGAAAAGCTTTTAATTTTATCTATAATTTCAATAAATGAAATATAATAGTATGTAACCAAAATTCTCAGAATTCTCAATTTATAACGATGCGTATAATAAAATATGTATTAATACTTCTGTGAAATTTCCCCTTTTATATAAATGTGTATATTGTGTGCACGCGTGCATAGATTTTGTGTGTGTGTGTGTGTGAGAGAGAGAGAGAGATTTAGGAAAATTTTTTCATCTAAATTGGATAAAGAAAGGCTTAATAAACTGAGCTGGATGATAATGTACGTTTAAAAAAAAAAAATATAAACATCGCAAACATTTCGATTTATAACACAAGACATCTTCATCTACAGTACAATGGTATAAATCATTTATGACTGTTGTGTAGGTTGAAACATTTGCGATATTTATATTTTGTTTCCTGGTATTAAAACAAGCATTGTCATCCAGCTTGGCTTATTTGCCTTTCTTTATCCAACTTTTATTTAACCTTTTGAATCTTTAATTTTTTTCTAATTTTTTATTTATTCTCATTAGCACCTAACTTGAACAAATTAATGATTAAAATTAACGATAAAAATTGTTGAAAACTTTATTTTATATAATTAAATAACTGTGCAATATATATATAATTTGACATCTTATATATATATATATA
>NW_017305029.1:89720-97407 GCF_001594115.1 Trachymyrmex septentrionalis
ATAAAAGACAAGAAAATTCAACCAATTTTTATTATTTTTAGTCATCAATCACGTTAGCAAATTTTTTCTTAATTACCATTATACTTTTCTCAGATTTATAAGCATCTTCTATTTACAACTAAGATATCAGTTTTTTTTTATCAAATTCCAATAAATCGACTGAATATTGACATATACTTTCTGTAATATAGAATTTTATATTTTAATGCTATGAAATTTGTTATTTTACATAATTATGTACAGTTATGATTGTGGATATATTACAATTCAAATATATGTCAAATATATAAGATGTAATTACAATAAAGTCAATAAAGTCTTCTTACAAAAACTAAATTGGATTTGATATTTTTTTTTTTAATATTTTTATATTTTATGGCTATATTGCACATGAAAATGAATTGAGAAACTGTCATTCTACATTCAATCTCGATATCAGATATATGAAGATATTTAGATATATGTTACGATGTATACAAGTTTTTAGTTAATTTATTTTTGTAATATTTTGTGCAGGTTATTTCCAGATTTAAGGCAGTGCTCGTTAAATTCGATGTAGCATTTCCTTATGGTGGCAAGCACGAGCAATATGCGACCGTAGCGGCTGATACCAAGGATTCACAGGATCTTCTGATAGCTACAGTGGGCGTAAAGGACTTTGGCAATAAGGATAATTCTGATCTAGCGCAACGCTACAACATTAAGAAGGATGATTTTCCGGTAGTTTTACTTTTCGTACAGGGCAAATCTGAACCAATTAGATTCACTCCTGAAAGAGAATCTGATTTTACGGGCGAATACTTGAAGCGATTTATCAGATCTAGATCAAGAGTGTACTTAGGATTGCCAGGATGTGTGGAACGATTAGATAAATTAGCTGAAGAATTCAAAACTGCGGAAGAGCAGGACAGGCAGGTAAGGATTCAAAAAAAAAAATTAACAAGACAATATTACATTTCATTGAATTGTGCCAAAATGGCTGTATCATAAGCATATTTATTTGAAAATATTTAAGCAACGATTAAAATATAATTCCATAGTTTTATTTTCACATTCTTGTATCATTAAACTCTCTCTATGAAATATGTTTATTCTTTTTCCTAGGAAATACTAAAGAAGGCAAGAATCTTTGAGGAGACTTTACCGGAAGAGCAACGAGAGGCAGCAAAAATTTATGTCAAGACTATGGAGAAGATCCTCGAACGGGGAGATATATTTGTACAAACGGAAGAAACGCGGGTACAGGGGCTTCTTTATAGAGGAAAGTTGTCTGATCAAAAGAAGCGTACAATGGAAGAGAGACGAAACGTCTTGCAATCCTTTTCAGCGAGAGACGAGTTGTAGAGAGTTTAAATTATAATACAATAATCACCTAAGTAATATCTAGCAATCAAATTTGAGTCGTCCGAGTGTCGAGATTGTTGTGCTATTTTGAATTATTTTATACATTCGTTTTGTAAAAGTAGCAATAGGAATAGAAATCGCGCGCACACATATGAGAGCAATATGCTCTATTTTCTATTAATATAAATGAATACTACTGTATTTACTTTAATTATTTTGCATTTCTTAGTCTATTCCTCTGTGATGAAATGTTTCTCACGCTTTGTGTTCTATTGATGCAAAATATAAAATGATTTGTTATTTCATACGATTATTATTTTTTACTTTCAATCACAAAATACAAACGAATATAAAGTAAATTAGATACAATAAATATTAAAAATATACGATTCTCGTATTCAAGAGAATATCGGTCGTTGTGTCAAATTAATTATTTAATACATTTACTTTCATGTATCAGAAATAGTCTCATTGGGAGCTGAGCTGATCTCCGTCCCTCCCGACTTCACATAATTGAACCATTGACAATGACCAACGACCAAATAAAAATGGCAATTGTCTAATTTTTTTCATCTCTTTTGATTTACAATCATTTTTTTTCACGCATATGATAATTGAGAAATTTATGGAAAATCTCAAATTACACGAATGCAATAGACAGGAAACACGTGTTAAATAAATTTCGTATCTATTACATAAAACGCAGTGTAGAAAAAAAATTAAAAATCTCTCTAAGGAAATGAAAGGTTGATAGGTTGTGGATTAAGGTTTTATATATATATATAATAAGCAAAGTAGACGAATTGATCAAATTTATATCGATTATCGTATATGTATACTTCAACATACTTCACTCTTCTTAAGGGAAACATACTGCGCAATCATTAACTATAAAAAAACATGTGATATAATGCATAAATTATCTTTGTAAAATAATGAACAAATAAAAAGCAAAAAGGCTGTTTGTTTATAAAACTGTCGTTGTATTTATTCGTTTCTCGCCAAAGAGAGAGTCAACATACATTCCCTCATACACATTTTTTCCAGTACAAATGCAATTTCACATGAATTTAACATAAAATGTGTGTGCTTGCGCGTGCGCGTGTGTACGCGCAAAGTTAAAAAAATCACAGATATGTTTATACAAATACAGTTTTATCGCTGTAAAATTTAATAAGCTTTTTTTATGTTATTGCTAAAAATGCACCTATGTTTAATCTTCAAACAATGATATATAATACGTCTGCCGTAACGTCTGTCAGAATATGTCTTTTGATAAACTATTTATATATATACACATATGTATATATATATATATTTTTTTTTTTTCGTGTCACCAAATATATAATTATTGCTTTTCACCTTCGTTTTTTACTTTTAACTTTGCGATCTCATTGATTATTTTTTCTTCATTCGTTATTACTTGCTTCTCTTCTGTCGTTTCATTTTCGATATCCTTTTGCTGAGAAATCGCTTCACAGTCTTCAGTCCGTTTCAATGATTTCATTTGATCTTCATTATCAGTACTCTCGCTATAACTTACATCACTGCTGGATTCGCTGTCACTTTCAATACGCTTTTGTTCCGAATTGCTTTTGCCAGCATAAATCTCACACTCAGATCCTACAATCTTCTTAGCTTTTTCAAATGTTTCCTTCCACATTGACGCATCTATCCCAAATAAATAAATATTCTAAGATATTATTATGATATTATTAGCGATAATACAGTTTGCGATAGTTATACTTTATACATAAAAATAGGTATACTTTATACGTAAAAACTATAATATAGCACTTGAAAACTCACTTTCAGCATTTGCAAAACGTATCGCAAGTAATTCTGGCTTGAGTTGCTCATCAGCGTAATCAGCAAGTACGCTCCAAACCCATGCTCTGTCACTGCCGCAATTTGGTTTCAATTCCATCCATGGAGTGATGAAATGATTCGCACATATCTTGAGAGTTTTGTCTCTGCGCATTACTACTCTAACTGTATTTTTCGTTTTGTGTCTCAGTAGTTTGACCTCTCCTGTGCCACGTTCCTTCCATTCCGCAGGATTGCTTGACGTATCATAACGATATAACTTTGCCCGTCTAGAAAACATAAAAACATATATAAAACATTTGTGTATACATTGTTGATTGTTTCCTTTAAAATGAAAATTCTTATTAATCCTTAGTACACATTTAGTTTTTGGCACCTTCACTACACACAATCTTTCGTGTCTTGAATTAATTTTCTCTCATTACTTTTATAAACATATAAAAATTATTAAGCGATTTTTATGTATATTTTGATATCTTTAGAAAGTACTTGTAAAGTTGTATATTTATAACAAATTGTATATAAATTGTTATAATTAGTTTATAAAATGAGAAAAAAAATATTTTTTCATACAAAAATGTAAAACTCTGAAACAAAAATGTTGAAAGGAAAAATATGTTTCAATCTTAAAATTGACATTCCAAACTACAAAAGAAAAATAATTCAATTATCGGCTGTTGGAAAAATTTAGTTATTCAGTAATCTGAAAATGTTTTTTTTTAATATGCATGAATGGCTATAAATTATAGAAAATATATTGCATTTATATTTTAAACAATGGATTTTATTATTATTATTATATTTAAAAAAACTTGTAATTTATTAGGAAAATATTCTTAATAACATTACAGATAATACAAAAGTGCTGAAAACCATCATGTTTATTAAGGGTTAATATGTCGTTCTAGGATCAAATTTGTTTTTTAACAACTTGCAAAATATTCTTGCAAAAAAAAAATTTTTTTTAGTTACAAAAATCGTACACTCTGTACACAGGATGGGTTATTTGTAACCCAGAGATGAATTTTGAGTTATTCTAATCAAAGAATGTGCATGAATTCAGGCCAGCATTGAGGCAAGGCACAAAACTTGACTCTAGATACCTTTTTTTAGGAATATTTTTTTTGTGAATAGAAGAGAGGAAGAGAGACCCTGGTATTTGACTAGGTGCTCTTAGTATTTCAAAGAAAAGAAATACACAGAACACAAATGACTCATAGGTGTGTAATGAGGAGTTAACTTACAGCTTCAACATTTCTATCTCATCCTCTTCATTGTTGGATACTTCTATCAAGGGTAATGAAATTATAGGTTCAAAATGAACGTCATTTTCAATATTCTCTTCATCATTATCTTGAGGTTCACCATTTACCTCGATACGATCACCATTTAGCTTAAAAAAGAAAAGAAATCACTTCTTTTACTTTTACAGCAAATATTCCAATCGGAGTATAAGCTCGCAGTTAAAAAATATAAAATTTGTATCGAGGATTAAAAAATATATAAAGACAGATGAATTAATTCTCATTCGTTTTCAAACATACAGAGAGAAAAACTGTAAAAAAATTGAGATAAAAATAATGTTATCGAAGAAAGTACAACATCTATTCAAAACGCACCCATTTCGAAATAATACGTAACATAACCTATTGTTGATCGCAACGCGATCTTAATCGACCGATCTAAATTTTACTTTAAATGAAAAACGTGAAGAGGGAAAAAATCCTATCAAAGAATATATGTACGTACCACATTCTCCGGCATCTTTTATCAACACTGGCTAGAAAGCTATAAAGTGCTAAAGAAATTATACGCTCGCCGACAGTTGGACAATTGCTACAATCGCGTACGTATTTGTATGTATGATGTATGATATCGTGGTAATCCGTATTGTTCCGTATTTCCGTCCGTATTCATTCGTATTGGGCCATACCGTCCGGTCGGTGGTCCGTTTGGCTTTGACAGCATTCAGCAGCTGTCACTATCGATTCGACAATCGATTTCCTTCAATCCAAAGTTATATCGAAACATCGAATACTTTTCGACTTTGCTTCAATTTTAAGATTTATTTTCATTAATCTGTAAAACATGTTTGACGATCACATCGAATCAACTTATTTTTTATTATATCATTGAGCTTGGATTACTTACAATTAGGTCGGTATTCATAGTCAGATCTTATATTCAAGACCATCTTAAGTCCGCTTATTGACCTCGATCAAGTTCGGTAATCGATTTAGCCTTCCGAATTAAGACAATTTTGAAATAAAAATGGACTATGGCCGGTATTCATAGTCGATTCTTATTTCAAGACCGTCTTAAGTAATGTTGTAAGATGCTAATGCAGCCCTCTGATTGGTTCGTAACTTCTTGATACCGGCCTATGAATATCTGTCCAATGCACATTGGCCGACTGTCACGCCCGCCAACTGCGCCAAGCAGTCCAAGCACAATGGCACTTTGAGAATCGAAAGGTGTGGTGGCGCGCATGTTGCAAGGGTCTCGACTTGCGAGTGTGTTCGAGGAAGCGAGTGTATACTTACATGGGTCATGGAACGTGAGTAGACTTGAGAGAGTGGGAGAAGTGGAGTGGAATGGAGTGAAGTGGAGAGGCGAAAGGGAGTGGAGTGCGCGCGCGCGGCGCGATTCCGGACGGCCATTGCGAGTAACTTGTACGAAGCTGCGAGCGCGATTCCGTGTCGTACGGCACACAAGTGAGAAATTTCGGTGAACCGACGTTTATCTCTGTACTAAGGTGCCCCGTATCAAGTTTGGAACGCGCACGACACTCCGGCCCGATGGCTGAGACCGACAAATTGAACATCGACAACATCATAGCTCGTCTCTTGGAAGGTAAAGCTGGTCGATCGCTGCTCTACGCTGGTCGCTACGTAGGAGCGAAAGGGTGGGAGAGCGTACAATCTCGTACATCGCTTGCTCGGCTCGCCCGTCTCCCTCCGGTCCTCCCTCCCCCGCCTGTCTCCTTTCATCCCCGCGTCCCCATTCCTTCCTTCGCGTCCGCGATTTTTCTCGCTATACTCTCGAATGTACCACGACGATTCCTGCTTCTGGTCTATCCATCTCTCTCTCTCTCTCTCTCTCTCTCTCTCTCTCTCTCTCTCTCTCTCTCCCCCTCATACGCATGCACACACTATTCCAGAGCATATCGAAACGCCATCCCGACCATTATCTTGGTCCCGTCAGCATTACGCAATGTCCTCGAAAATTATGATCCGATCGACTCTCGTTCATCGAATGGCACGCGCATTAGTTTGTTTACACAAAAATGCGCATTTACTTCACAATATCGTATACGTACTATATACGCCTCGTCGCGATTCTGATTTCTGGGCGAGCAGGGCGAGGTCCTGCCGTCCTGCCAACTGTACGGCGAAATGATTAGCTCGTGAAGAGAACCTTGTTATATATTTGGGAGAGTACTGTCTTAGGTCGAGCCATTTTATCACGTTATTGATATTTTGAAACCATTCGTCAGGAGCGTGAAAAAGTTTTAAATAAGCAGACGTTCTCTCTCTCTCTCTCTCTCTCTCTCTCTCTCTCTCTCTCTCTCTCTCTCTTCCTCCCTCGAGATAAGATTCTTATTTATACACTGTATTACATTATCTTTTTGTATAACTTGTGCTTCTTAAATGTCCGATTCTGTAAATTTTTTATGTATATGTTTCTCAAAAATATGAAATTGTTTATCTCTTATTTGCATATACTTATTCTTGTAGAAAAATACTAAAGATAAGGAAATATATTATCTCGGACAATATTTGCAATGCTATAGTAACACAGGAATGATTAACAAAAAGATATTTGACATTTTCTCTCATTCTTTTATCAAAAGATTTTAGTAATTATGTTAGAAAAGGTAGGAGATAAGATAAAATTTACGCTTACAATGCATATGATTTTCATATAAACATTTTTTTTCCATTGCTTAGTACGAGGAGCAAGACCAGGTAAAAATGTTCAGTTGACAGAAGTGGAGATTAGAGGACTGTGTCTCAAGTCACGTGAAATCTTTCTATCACAGCCCATCCTTTTAGAACTCGAGGCACCATTGAAAATATGTGGTAAGCAAATAAACATACATCAAACTATATCAAATTACGATTCCAAGGAAAACTACATCCATATAATTTTGATGACATTTAGTCATTTAATATTGACTTTATTCATTGATATTGTATAATTTTGTTTGTAAGGTGATATTCATGGACAATATTATGATTTGTTACGATTGTTCGAGTACGGTGGTTTTCCTCCCGAAAGCAACTACCTTTTCTTAGGAGATTACGTTGATAGAGGGAAACAATCGTTGGAAACTATTTGTCTTCTTCTTGCCTATAAAATCAAGTATCCAGAAAATTTCTTCTTGTTAAGAGGAAACCATGAATGCGCGTCCATTAATAGGATATATGGATTTTATGATGAATGTGGGTATTTTATATATATATATATATATATATATAAAATACACACATTCATCATAAAATCCATATATCCT
>NW_017305029.1:97507-102080 GCF_001594115.1 Trachymyrmex septentrionalis
GACTTAATAAAATTATGTTTTAGGTAAACGTCGTTACAACATTAAACTATGGAAAACGTTTACTGATTGCTTCAATTGCCTACCTGTTGCTGCAATAGTAGACGAAAAGATATTTTGCTGCCATGGAGGCTTGAGTCCGGATCTTCAAAGCATGGAACAGATCAGACGTATCATGCGACCGACAGATGTACCTGATCAGGGATTACTCTGTGATTTATTGTGGTCTGATCCCGATAAAGACACTATGGGTTGGGGTGAAAATGATCGCGGTGTATCCTTCACTTTCGGCGCAGAAGTCGTTGCCAAGTTTTTGCACAAGCATGATTTTGATCTTATATGCCGTGCGCATCAGGTAAAAAGATTTTTAATATATACATATATATTAGATACTTTGTTTATGAGATGCTTCTTAAATGGAAAATTATTCTTCAGGTGGTGGAAGATGGTTATGAATTTTTTGCCAAACGACAGTTGGTGACTCTGTTCTCGGCTCCGAACTACTGCGGCGAGTTTGACAATGCAGGTGCCATGATGTCAGTGGACGAGACTCTCATGTGCAGTTTCCAAATTTTAAAACCGGCCGATAAGAGGAAATTCACCTATGGTGGTCTCAATGCTGGACGGCCTGTGACGCCACCGCGGGGTGCAAACAACAAAAATAAGAAGAAGTGAAGTCCTTAGATTTATCTTTTCGAATGCTTAGAACTGCTACCGCCCAACCCGACATCTATCTATCGAGACATTAAGACCTCGTCGTGTGTGTGTGTGTGTGTGTGTGTGTGTGTGTATGCGCGGGCGCGTGCGTGCGTGTGTGTGTGTGTGAGCGCGCGTGTGCGTGCGTGCGAGAGGGGGGAGGGGAGAGAGAGAACGAGAGCGAGAGAGAAATATGAGTTATAATAATAATTATTATTATTACATTATTATTTTTGATCGACTACGAAGCCTGTGTGGAAATAATTACATCTTATCGGAAAATCCGGAGGGGCGTTGCTTTTCACAGAGTTTATCAAAAGTAGTAAGTAATAGTGCAGATGTAGCTAAATGTGTTACTGTATAAAACAAAATAGTAGTGATAAAACTAATCGATCGATAAAATTAGAGAGAATTTTACGTGATTTTCACGATATTCTTAACAATTGAAAAGTAAAAAGTAGAAAAAAAGAAAGACAGGCACTTTCGCTATAATTCGTCTTTCCTATTCGTCAATCGTAACATCTGCATCTTGTAGCTTGTTCATCATTTGCATTTACACTCGTCAAGTGTCTGATTAATCGAGAAAAGACGTGACATTTTTTTTAATCACTTTACGCTGTGAGAAAAATCGATATGATAATTGTGTCACACATATACACATACACTCACGTGCGCACTCTCGTTTCATTATGTAAGTATGCTATTAACGAAGATATCGATACACAAATAATAAAGTAGCCATCATCTAGACTTAATTCCCTAAAGTATAATAGATATTTATAGCTTGGTACTTCTGTAAGTTGCACAAATTTGTAAACGACATCTATTACGTCATACCTACTTTTATAAATATACATTTATATATGTGTGAATTGTGAAATACAGAGAGGGAGAGAGGGAGAGAAAGATTTTGGTTCAAGAGTAAGTGTGTCAAACTGTTAATTACTAATATACACATTATATTGTCTTGCGATGAACGGGAATATTTATATCGCAGTTATCATGGCAAAGCTTCTCTGGATTATTTTAATTTTAACGATGCTACAATAGTCTAGTTTCCATCGAGGATTTAAACCGGATCAGAATGTAAGAACTAACCAATTTCAGTCGAGCATTCCCCTGTTATTCGACTATAACAGAGGAACACTCAACTGTAATTGGTTAGTTCTTACATTCTGATCTGATTTAAACCCTCGGTGGAAACTAGAAGGCCAATGTCCATATATAAATAGGGAGAAGATATTAATCATGTGATGTAAATGAGCACACGCGCACCGTATAACGATTGATGTCATTGATGAGAGGCGATTCTAATTTTCGAAATAATACGAAAAGGAAGAAACCTTTTGCAGTTGGAGCATTTTCCATCACCCGCTCGTGACAGTTCTGTAACAGGATCATTACTATTGTTAATATTACACACACGCACACACACACACACACACAAGTCTTCCTTTTCCCTCGCTCCCCTGCATTCATTCACATTCATTTTATTCATTTTCCCTTTTTTATTCCACTCCTAAACTGATCTTATTAGCCACAATTGATTACAATGCACAGATTCATCATCGATAGTATAAAGAAAAACACGATAGCTATGAAAAACTTATCTGACGCGAGGATTTTATCCACGGGATCTTAAGATCGATCATGTTTAGTTTCCCTTTCTTCATACTTGTACATTTCTTTTTTATAAATAAAATTCACATAAAAACATGTATCATATTTCTTTAGTCGATGTATCACATCCATCATCCCGACGCGGCCATTTCTCACTTGCGTGAATTTGGGTTGTGTTTTACTCGCTCCAAAGTTTATCCTTGAAGCGAGTAACTGCGTGCGTGCGACGTGTCACTCTTGATTTTGTTCATCAGAATATCTCGTACGTATATATATCGAACGAACGCATAACAGGTACTATTTATAATATATATATATAATACTATACGCGTGACATTTGTTTATTCTTGTATTCTTGTATGTGTATCCGCTCGTGGAAGATACGTCTATTATGTATATAATGAGAGTAATTCCAAGTTTGCTATTAGTCTCGCCATGTTCAGTTGGATACGATTGTTCTGGCAGATGTAACTTTACCTATGTCACATTCAGAGAGAGAGAGAGAGAGAGAGAGAGAGAGAGAGAGAGAGATGTATGTATAAGGGCTAAACCGGCAACACCAATCATTATTAAGCTCCTTGCGACGCACCTTCGTTAGCGTTACTTTACCAAGTACAAGTACGTCTCAATTTCAGAGAGTTCAGTTTAAATACAGTGAGAACAATATTAAGATCAATAGTGATTAGCAAGTAAAATGTTTAATCTAGTTGCGTAATAAAACTTTTTTTTTGGAGTACACTGGAGCGAGAAAACGGGAAAAGGAAGGAGACAGCAACAGAAAAGCAGAAAAAAGGGAGGCATATATAGGGACTAGAAACCGTAATTAAAATAATTCAACTTTCTGATATTCAAAGCCTGTATAAAAGTATATGTCAATCGTAGCTCGATCTTTATTTCACATCAAGTGTATCATAGGTACAAATGATAAATTTAGCCAAAAATAAAATAAAATCGTAACGAGCCGGCCAAAAAGATTTTCGACTTGTTTATCTTTCTAAATAATTATAACAAATAATAATTCTACTTGTTAATAATCATTCTCGTGTAAGCGTTATTAACAGTGTTATGTATATAAATAGTATTATATAATATTTATTAATAATCAATTACAAAAGTGGAGACGCGCCCGCGCCGCACCGTGTAGGAGGGCTTGGGAATTAAAGATCAAAAGGGAATATGCCAAAAACTGTTTCATGCACAAACAAAATTGTTACTTAGGAAGCTGTTGACTAAAGTGTTGTGAGATGCAAAACGAAACGCCAAAAGTATCGTGAAGGGGAGAAATAAAAGCACGTTATGACATGCGATCTAAGATTGTAAGAGCAGATTAGTCACCGAGAATTGCGCAAACTCCGCGAGATACAAAGAGACGTACAAGAGGCATCTTCTTGACGCGCCTTCGTTCCAAAAGAAAAGAGAGTATACGTATATAATAGGAGAATAATGAAGCTTATCTGCAAACATAGGCGAAATAATTAATTTTAAGAGAAATGGATAATTATTTCCTTCTTTTCGATAACATTTTTATATTTTTCACGAAATTGATTCTTCTTTTGAAATAACATACATCGATATAAGTAACAATAAATTATGTATAGATGAGAAAAACTATTTTATGCAGAAAAATGAAAAAATTTACATATTTTAATTCTCCATTTGTTTTATCAATTATTCATATTACGTCTGCATTTGTATGTATAAAGGCTCCGACTTGTCATAGCATTTGTTCAAAATGCCAAGTCAAAGTCGAACTGAACTTTTTCTCTTGCATGTGATATCAAAAAGGTTGGTCTAAACAGTTTTATAGATGAAGAATAAAAGACTAACGATCTTATACATTGAAAATAAAAAAAGCGCGCGCGCGTGTTTCCAATAATGAAAATTTATATTAAAATATATTACCCCCTCCCATCTCCCCCCCCACACATACACACACACGCACGCGCGCGTATTAATATATTATACAATATTGACAGATTGCAGAATTTATGTGAATGTTGAAGCGACAGCATGCACGAGCATGAATCATGTGGATCTATGAATGAAAAATGTTACAGTATATAGATATACTATATTTCATTCGGCACTATACAACTGTACGTAGTACACAAGTATTATTAAATAACTCTGTGAAAAGAAAAGAATTTGTGATTGAATTGAAGACTGCATACCTCAATTTAGCCCTTTTTGGATTCGTTTCCTCTCTCTGTCTCTCTCTGTCTCTCTCTCTCTCTCTCTCTCTCTCTCTCTCTCTCTCTCT
>NW_017305029.1:102180-105896 GCF_001594115.1 Trachymyrmex septentrionalis
CTCTCTCTCTCTCTCTCTCTGTTTCATTAAGTTGAATGCTTCGAAAGCAAGCATTTGTTTCACAGAGGAAAAAATATTATTCATTTTCAATTTATTTTTTCTAGAATCGTCGCATTCTCCCTTTCTTCCCGATTGCGCTCTCGATAATGGAACATGGATTGAGAAGCTATATATATATATAATATATATGTACATAAAATAGAAATATTTATTCTTGGGTGTCAAGAATGGAAAGGCCCATTCCTGAGTCCATTGCACCTACCTACCTATCTACCTACCTACCTACCTACCTACCTATCTACCTACCTACCTACCTACCTACCTACCTACCTACCTACCTACCTACCTACCCCTGACACATTTCTGGCTCGGCGAGAAGAAGGCTCCGCCTTCTGGCATCGAAGACGAGCAAGAGCTAGGCCGCAAGATTCGTGCAGCATCCGATTGCCGTCCAACCGCGCGCCGGCAGCGACGGGAAGCGTGGGTGCTGGTGGGTGCTGATGGGTGCCGGTGACGCCGGTGTAGGAGGATCCTCGGAGAAGACCTCCTCTCTTCCCCTCGCGCCCCTCCCTCACGCGTCGCTCTCGCGTTTCATCCTTCTCCCTCCTTGGGACGGATTCTCCAAATGCAAGCGGAGCCAAGAGATCGAGACGGAACGAAAAGCTGCCTCGGAGAGAGAGAACGATGCCGCGATGATAAGCAGCTAGAGCGGGGTAGTTCTTTCCTCGGGCGAGTTCTTTCCGATTCATCCGGGATTCGCGTGGCGCGACGCGACGCGGCGCGGCGCGGCGCGACTTTGAACGGCTTTGAGCAGCTTTGAGCGTCCTTGTCAACGTCCGGACACGGAGGTGAGGACAAGTCCTGTTAACGGCAAAGCGAAACGGTCTCATTCTCCGTCTCGACGATGCCGAGACATCGGGTATTCGTCGGGCACTCGGTCGAGATCGGAACGCCGGTGTCACGACGGCGCCCGCTGAAATCACGGTCGGATCTTCTTTCAATGGGAAGCCGCTGAAGAAATCCGCTTGTTTCGCATTTACATTGTACTTAACATTATACCCACGACATTAATAACGTATTTGTAACGGAGAGGTAGGGGTTGGGAAAACGAGACTTTCCTGCATCTTGATGAAAGCTCGCTCTCGCGAAAGCGGGATGCCACCGAGCGATGCCGATATACGCGTGGATCGCAGCCAATGATCATACCGTCATATCCACGATCGACCCACGTCACGTATATCACGAAGGTGAGGTGTGAGGTCGAGATTGAGGTGCAGATTATCCGAACAATGATTTTCAATAAAGTGCGCGTCTTCTGATCCAAACGTTCACACTTCCGCGTGGGAATTCGATCCATGCTCCAAAACTTCCAAGGATACCTACTATATACTTATGATGATGAAATTAATCCGCGAGTGCGAATGGTGTCGTCTTGCGTCATTAAATCTTTCGTTACGTTGGAAATTATGTCCAAGGATCGTGCACCACAAGGCGCACCAAGTTGAAGTCAATTTCGCGATATGGATTCACGTGAATAATTTCTATTTTTTCGTCACGTAATCAAAATATTAATTGTAATAACTGACATTCATTGATGATCGCCAATTTGACGATGCAATCGCAACATCACGAGCAACGACGCGAAATCACCGCCGATAATTGCTGCTATCAGCAATGGTCGGCGCATCATTATCACCATCATCATCATCATCATCATCAGCAGCAGCAGCAGCAGCAGCAGCAGCAGCAGCAACAGCAGATTCAGCAGCAACAGCAACATCTGGCCACTGTACCGTCGCCCATGCAACAAATGGAAGGTGAATGACAGATAGAAAAAATGTTATTTTTTAGTTAAAAATTCCGTTACTCGATCTGCTGCTAGTATTAGTATAATACGCGGAATGTTTAAGTAATACTACTTTATATTAATTGTTGCATTTTTTGCATTTTTTGCACGTAGGTAATATTCTTTAGGGATGCATCGGAAAGTTACTATCCGACCGGATAATCGGATATCGTTAGTATCCGGGAGTATACGCGGTTGAAATTTTATATTGAAAGTTTGCATCACTGATGCAGACTTCTATTCTTTTCAGCTCAACTTCGTACACAGTTTGTTTTTCCTCTTTTTTTTCTTTTCACGTTGGAAGTAAAAAAAAAAAAGGAATAGGATAAAGAGCGTGTTCCGCATTACATATGAACCGCTTGCATTAATAGAAAACTGCAATTTACGATGCTGAATTAACGAAATATCTGACAGAACCTCTATCACCGAGAAATGTAGATACCCTTAACATAGTAAAAAATTCATGTTTCAGAGTATTCATATCTCAAAATTTTGGTTTTGAAATATTTTAGTGCTCCATCATCTTCCATGTATTCGGAAAGATTTGTCAGCACAGAAAAATTGATTTATACCGACAATCGAAATAGATTGTCACCGAAAAATGCTGAAATGTTATTATTCATAATGACAAATTTATTAATATCAAACTTTGATTACTAATGTCGAATTGCATTGCAAACAATTAATATTATTTTATAATAATTATATTATGTTAATAATTACCTGCCATTACAATCATATAATTATTATCATTATTTTTCTGTTGTAACTCGAAAATACGAAACAAACAACGATAAGAATGAGTGATGTAACGTTTTCTTTGCTTGAAAGGGAGAAAAGGATTCTAGGAATGCACCGGATTGTAATTATCGGACATCCGAAAAGAACGTAACCGAGAATGTAACTTACAGTCCCTTTTTCTTTTGTCAGCTTTTTTTTTAGATATTGTCCCGGAACCCGGTCGGATATCGGATATCTGATGTTACATTCTCTTTTCGGATGTCCGGTATCCGATAATTTTAACAACAGTTATTTATGATTCGAAAGCTAGCATATGAAAGTTGATACATGTTAGGTGCGAAACAATTAGTAGAGTAAAAGTAACGTACGTACTATAACATTGCGAACATAAGCTTTAGAGATTTTTGAGGTATTGGTCTGTTATCAAAAGTATTTTTGATAAATCTAAATTACGGATAAGTCTAATTTAGATATAAATCTATAGATCAACTAATCACCGACTGTATTTTTCGCAATTTTCCCGCAATTTTTTTTACTTAAACTGTAAAGCAGCGACGCTAACAAAATGAAACAGGGGCACTTTACATCGTTCTCATCTCGCTCGATTTAATCGTGAGATATACGCAAGTGGCGATACGAGCACCAATCTATCCGTTGTCTTCTCGCAGCCTGTTTGCAAAGCGCCGGAAGAGTAAAGAGATCTCGCAGTCCCAGTCATCCGATGAAGGTGATTTTGCCGATTCATTCGGCGAATCCGATTTCCCCGCGATCTGCCACGATAGAATTGCGCAACGACAGTAACAATAACAATAGTCATCACGGTGACCATCATCCGAGCGAGGACGGCGGGTCCTCCGTCGAGGAATCGAGCGCGAAACGGCCGCTCCATCCGGCGCTGCTCGGTGCTGGCGCCGCTCTGGAGGCGAAGCCGCTCTGGGAGGAATTCCATCAGCTGGGCACCGAGATGATTGTTACGAAAGCCGGACGAAGGATGTTCCCCACGTTTCAGGTGAGCACATCTCACATTCGTCCAGACAAATTGACCAGAAATTCACCTTGAAAACCTTATTTTCGCCGAAGCGATGACACACACACACACACACACACACACACACACACACACACACAT
>NW_017305029.1:105996-107847 GCF_001594115.1 Trachymyrmex septentrionalis
TGATTTTGCTGATCGACAGTGTCGACTGTTCGGCTTAGACCCCAACACCGAGTATCTGATGGTGATGGATTTCGTCCCGTGCGACGACAAGAGGTATCGATATGCTTTCCACAGCAGTGCCTGGGTCGTAGCCGGTCGCGCTGATCCCATATCACCCCCCAGGATCCACGTGCATCCCGATAGTCCTGCGAGTGGCGCTCATTGGATGAAGCAGCCAATTTCCTTCGACAAGTTGAAATTGACTAACAATCAGCTTGACGACAACGGACACGTGAGTCTATGCTTTATTCTGATTTGCTTGATTCTTTCTCAACTTATTCGTCATACTAATCAACTTATCCGGCCGTACGCAAACAACGGACGCTGCGCAGTTACGTTCCTTTACAATACGCGCCGTCAATCAATTATTCCGATTTATTTGAAAAATACATTGCAGAATTCAACCAACGACAACTAATATCATCTCACTTTTATAATATTTGCGAAAAACCTATAATTTAATTTAATTTAAAAAACAACATTTCCAATTTTGCCCGCGATAAAATCTTATTTTTTCACGATTTTGAAACCTCTCGGTGTTGAACTCTCTTCGCTTGAATCTTTACGCGACGTCTCTTCGTATCGTCGTTTTCTACATCGACGTAATCTACATAGTAAAGTTGAATGAAAGATGTGGGGATTTCCACGTGTTTGTCGTTTACGCACGAGTTCGTCTTAATTGACCTGAGATACGAGTGTGTCGCTCACGAGAAATTACAGAGAGAAACGACGCGGCACGAAACGACGTTTTCACGAGGATTCTTCTACCGTTTAAAAGACGCCGCCTATACATATAAATTAATATAGATTAACGTCGCGTAAGTGTCTTGCTGCAGACTCTGTGAGATTTTCGCCTCTTCTTACTAACAATAATTAATTAACACTCGTTGCGTGTCGGCTGTCTGAAAATAATTAGCGACACAATCATAATTGAAATTAATGGCTGCTAAAGACGATTTGAAATGTTATATTGTATACTGAAAATATTTAAAAAATCTATAAAAAATTATATATCCCCGTAAAAGATCCTTTAATAATTTCTTTTTATACTATATATACCCTATTTTCTATCTACTATAGATAAGACGCGCAATTAACATTTTCTCCATTTTTTTAATAACTTCTCTCTCTCTCTCTCTCTCTCTCTCTTATATTTGTCAATCGTTAATTTTTTACAAGAGTTAAATTTTGATTACGTCGCTTTTACGATGTCAAAGCTTCGCTCAAAATTCGCGAAAGAAATATTATAGAAAATAGGTAATTATAAATACAATAGCTATCTAATAAAATGCGTTTAAAGTTTTATGCTATTCATATGGCTCGAGATATTTTGTCTCTGCGGTGTATTATTCTCGCCTTCCTGTCGCCGAGAGTGTCGTGTGTGTAAAATAACGTAAACAGATGTAATGTAAACTGCGCGCGAGTTATAAGCCCTGGGAAAGAGACCATATTTTTTGTAACGAGTATTATACCGAGAAAGAATAGCGTTGGTCAGCATATCTGTTTATTCTGACATCGCGCGACGTCCGATCTTGATTTGGAATCGATTGCGAAAATTTATTATACAAGTGCAACGCTTACGAGGCGTAATAATAAGTATGTACATATATGTATAATAATAAGTCTATACTTGTCTTGATAATTTCAGTATATACATATATGATAGCATAAATAAAAAGATTGAAATATAAAATATAAACGTTATAAATTAATAATTCCTGTTATAATCAGAAATAATGCAGATTTATTCAATCAAATCGAAATAAAAGTATTAGGAATAACTTTGAAAATATTAAAGCTGGGGGGGGGGGG
>NW_017305029.1:107975-119416 GCF_001594115.1 Trachymyrmex septentrionalis
ATTATATATATATGTGTGTGTGTATATGTTTAAAAAAAAATTTCTTTTAATTAAATTCATGCACTCTTTAATAAGTAATTCATACTAAATAGTTAATTTTTTTCAAAATATTGACTTCTTCCAACATATAATTATTATATATATTATTATATGTACATCGAATGATATCAAATGATAGCGATAGAATTAAATAATTTCAACGGATAATACGTTTTCAAATTTGATGTAACATATTACAATAATGTATGCAGAGGAATTAAAGACTTCAACTTTTCGTCGATATATTTATAAATACATATACATAGAAGTTTTCTCTCTCTCTCTCTCTTTCTCTCTCATTGAGTTTTCTCGCTCCCAACCCTTTCGTGCATCAAAGAACCTATTTTTATTGTCTCTTATGCCTGTACGTTAGATATAAAAATCGTCAAAATCTTGAAGAACATTGATCGTGAATGCGTTTCGATTTTTTCGATCAATATTAAGCGCACAATATTTAAAATATATTTTTTTAATATTTATTAATTTTTTACATTATAATTAAATATTTTTAAAAAACGTTTTAAAAACATTGTGTGCTGGTTGGGAAGCGGCGCGGGCGTACGTAAGTCTGTACTTGCGGCAAAGACTCTATGGATCCGAAAATAATTTCTTGCCGAATACGATCGTGAAACAAATTCTTCGAGTCGTAATGTCGCGGCATACCGATGAACGAAATCATACGACGCAACATGCCAACACAGTAAGCACGTGTGTCAATCGCAATTTGTTTAATACATAGAAGGAGGTCAGGTGGTCGAGTCATTCGTTTTCAAAACTCGAATTCGACCAGTTATTTCCTAATACGAAAAGGATACCGCCATCGTTTAGCGACAAACATTGCTAAACAAGATTTCCGTACATGCAAGATAAATCCGATACAATATCGAGTTATGTCATATCTCAATTATGTCAATCTTGAATGCAGAGCTGGGCAAACTACATCATTAAAATATTTGAAATGTGCCCAGCCCTGCACATGCATATGGTATAAGTTTAGTAAAATTAATTCTTGAGCAAATATTTTCTTCTCGGCCAAAATTTGATGTAATATTGGTCTGTCTATTTCAAATTACAGCAGATTATTTAAATGCTATTAGCAATATTCATTCTTTCTTTGTACACACTTGTAAAACTGTAAGTATCTGTTTTATATCTTTATTGAGCCTTCAAGTTGTCGAAATATACACTACACAAAAAAATTAACTTAGTCGTCATAACTTATCTTCAAAAATAGATAATATTCAAGAGAGTGTAACTTGGTCGAAAATGATCGCAACGAGACTTTTAAAAAAGTAAATATTTTAAAGTTTCAAGTTTCTACTTTCGAGATCGGTGATACTTCGATCTGATAGTTTTATAAAGTTATACTTATATAAATGGACATTGTTAAATAAAAAAATTTTAATTCCATGGCCTGAATTAAAAACTGCCAACAAATTCTATTTACAGCGTTCGAAAGAACGAATCTTTACCTTTAATTTGCTTTTCTTCTTGAACATTGTGATCTTTTTTCATAGAGTTATTCAACATTGAAGCAAAAAGGGTCGTTTTTGTTTCAACGTTGAATAACTCGGTGAAAAAAGATTGTACCACTCAACAACA
This sequence comes from Trachymyrmex septentrionalis, assembly GCF_001594115.1. Lineage (NCBI taxonomy): Eukaryota > Metazoa > Arthropoda > Insecta > Hymenoptera > Formicidae > Trachymyrmex > Trachymyrmex septentrionalis. Next base: position 109,617 of record NW_017305029.1, read on the forward strand.
AAAAAAAAAAAACAAATTAAAAGTAAAGAATCGCTCTTTCACTATAAAAAATAAAATGTTAATTTTAAATTAAAGAAAGAAAATGTTAATTGTAACATTTGTGCACGTCTCACAAAGTCCACTATATGTCTTCAAGTTAAAATTAACATTTTATTTTTGACAATGTTTCGAACGCTGTAAATAGAATTTATGTTCCATGGTAGGTGGGGACCCACGATCGAAATATCAATTACATTGAAAGTAGAAACTTGAAGCTTTAAAATGTTTTTTCTAAAAGTCTCGTTACGATCATTTTTGGCCAAGTTACACTCTCTTGTGAAATATTACCTACTTTTGGAATAGGACAGACTAAGTAATCCGTTAATTTTTTTGCGTAGTGTAATTTCGTTTCTGTAACATTCTATACCATAAAAAACAATATTATTATAAAAACAATAGGCAACTAAGAGCTAGTACACAGCTATTTTTATTTCTTCTTCACCTGTATTTATATTTTCAATGTTTCGACTTTCAGCTGTTTTTTTAGGCATCCTCCTGGCATAACATTAGGCTTAATAATCCAAAATTTAAATGCAAATATTCTGAATGTAGGCGCACATTAGTCAAATTACCCAGAGTAATTCTCCATTTGATCATGTGAACGGCTCTTCTTAACAAGTCAAAATTTGTAAGTTCGGTTGTACTAATAACTTGCACCTCCATCCTGTTGTCGCACAATTAAGTATAAAAATTATATAAAATTAGTAGAAGAATAAAGAAAAATTGTAACGTACATTAATAATAACAATTGTGTACTACCTCTTAGTTGCCTAAGTTGTTTTTAATATTGAAAGCTCGGTTATTTTAATCTATACTCTATATTAAAAATTTATCTAAGCGCAAGAGAAGAGACATTCTTGGAATCACACACTTTTGTAATTACGCACTTGTTTGTAAAATCGTATGTGTCTTCTTTCCAATTCTAAGTACTATTCGCAACCGATATTCGAATACACTACTCTCTGTGTATTCAGGCATAATCTTTATCACGTTTCAAATTTATGCAATCGTAAATTCTTCGCCGACGTCTATTCTCGAGACGTGATTTATTTTTCGACATTCGAAACATCCTCGACTCGAAGAAGGAGGAAAGTTTGGAGTCTCCACTCGCGTTTCTCCCAAGAACGTATCGCTCTTCTTTCGCAGGAGAGGACGGACCTCTGACCCGTGGCGAGAGGTCGTTCTTTTTCTCGCGCTATACACAGAGCAGTTTGTTCCTTTAATTGCGTACCGAAAAATCTGGCAGCAGGCCGCGTAAAAAAATCATAAAAACCCGCTGTAGGCGGCTCAGGAATGTTCGCCTCGACGCTCGTCCTTAATTGACACTCCGCTATCGCGAGGCGTTTCCGGATATCTCGATATCGTGTGAAAAAAAAATTTTAACCTACATTTCATCTTCGAGAAGATAAATGTAGAGATAAATATAAAATAACATTCAATTTTAGCATAATTTTATTGTACTCTCGGGAGAGTACAACAACATTATATCTCACAGAAAAGACTCTCGGGCAGTCTCTTTATTATCCATGTATACAATACTATTATTTAACTTGAAACAAATACTTTTTTTTTTTTCGAGCAAAATTACTACTTTTAATATCGATATACGAAATGTATAGATATAGATTAAATGCAAAGAATTGCAAAAAATATAACGTCTGAATTTTAGGAAAAGTTCGTGTAAGAGTCATATACGTAAGACTGAAGGTATTTTCAGATGAAAAATTTTATTTAAAAAGTATACCCCTACAACTATAATTATATATACTATATGTACTACATGTACAACCTATGGAATGCACAAGAAAAAGCGCACAATATTCAATGCTCGATCGCGTTTAAAGGAGAAATGATCGTGAGCAAGAGAAAAATTGGATGGAGGATTCGTTAGAGAAAATTGTCGGTGAAAAGTTGGCTCGCGGGAAATGGCGTCCTAATTTTCGGAGGCCACACACGCTTTTCCTCTCGCGTGTATATGTATAACGTTATGTGCGCGTTTATAAATCTACCAATACATACGAATACGGCATCGCGAAGCATATGCGCGTGAGTGCGTGAAGGAAAGGACGAGGGTGTCGGATTACGGGTCGGAGGTTAGTTTTTACACTAATTAGTCACCGAGTCTCTCGTGGCTGTCAAACATTGCGACCGCCCCCCTGTGGCGCTCTTTCCTTCCATCGAATACGAGCTTCACGTGGTCCTATTTCTTCTCTTCTTTTTCCCTCGTATCTTTTTTTTTCTCGCTGTGTGCTTTCTCATATATACACACGAAGGCGATTTTACCTAAATTCTACTCATCACGATCGGCTGCGTGAAAACATTTGTCGCCTTACGTTTGTCATAATATTTGTAACGCTGTGTGTACGATCGAGCTTTCGTTATAAAAGTTGATACTTTTTCGAGATTAAAACATTTTAAATTTACAAATTTTCTAAATTTTCTTCAATAATTGAGAGAGAGAGAGAGAGAGAGAGAGAGAGAGAGACTGAATCTTCTTTTCTCTTCTTCCATTTAAAATTCCACCGAATCTACTTGGATCTACTTGGACAATATGGATTATCGTATGAAATTCTACATTATCTGGCGTTTAATCGATCAAACTGAAATGATATCGATTCTTTAGAAAATTCGTAATGCGAGTGACTGTTTTGTTCGAAACAACAATCTCTTATGAGCATTTATTATAGATATATGTATGTATTGAGAGTAACTCAAAATAATGTTGAAGGAGCGCGTTTTGCTCGAAGATAACGTCGAGATCCTTATATTGCATTGCAGATTATCCTGAATTCGATGCACCGCTATCAGCCGCGTTGTCACGTAGTGGTCGCTCCTTCGCCACCAGGCTCGGCGCCGGATCCTCGCACGGAGAACTTCAAGACGTTTTCCTTTCCAGAGACTAGATTCACCGCGGTCACCGCGTACCAGAACCATCGGATAACGCAGCTCAAGATTGCCAGTAATCCGTTCGCCAAGGGTTTTCGGGATTGCGAATCGGACGAATGCGACGGCGTGGCGGCCGTCGGTGCAGGGATGCCGAATCCTGCCAAAAGGCCGGCCACGGGACCCACGAGTACCGCGAGTACCACCCTAAATACCCTTCTCCCATCCGGTTACAACGCCATGCCGATTCCGGGGCCGATGCAGATTCCAGGTGCAATACCCGCCGCCACCTCCCAGGAACATCATCAGTTCTACGGTGCAACGGGCGCCGTAACAGGTAGCCATTGGACGCATTATCCGAGCCATCATGGGCAGTCATCGGCGCACGTCAACACGGTTCATTATCCGATGCATTCGCAGCATCCGCATTCGAGCGCGCATTCTCTCTATGGACCGCGATAATCGTCAATTTGCGCCGCCCGGTGCGGCTCTCATCAATCCCATCCTTTCTACCTTCGTCGGCCTCCAGTTACGTATGTAACTAATATATTTCAGACTTTTTATGTCGAATCATCGAAAACATTAATTAATTCTTCGTGCACGCTTAAAAAACGATGGAGATGAAAATGATACGTGATACGTTCGCAATTCGCATCGCGCGCTATCCCGATACTTTTCGAACGTTATACCATTTATACAATACACGCACACACATATTATAATATATAGTTTTTACATCTCGGTCCAACGCTTTTTTACAATTAGTGCAATGGAACGCAAGAATCTCGACGATTCCTTCTTGAAACGTGTTGACGTGACTTTAGACTTGCAGATTTATTCTTTTAAAAATACGCGCGCCAAACAACTTTTCTTGCGCGACCTCTTATAAAAGACAAGACTTAAAAAACAGTGGATTATCAAAATATTGCATACATGTATATATTTGCATTGCTCGCAATCGAATTTCTCTTACAAATCTATCAACGTATCGAAAGAATTAGGTCACGTAAAATTATCTCAATTATTTCAAAAGATGATCATTTTACACGCGCACATGTACATTTATATTTATTTCTGCGTGTAACGGCAGTTTTTTATTCGAGCTTATTTAACTGACAGTAAGATATAATAATTGATAAATTATTATATGCACGTATATATATATATATATATATGTAGGTATGCTCGTGCTAATTACACGATTTGCTGATGATGCAACTTGTACCAAAGATTGTGCCAATATTTGACTTTACGGGTCTATCCTGAGCTGCAGAATTGCAAGAATCGTAATTTGTTTTCGTAAGACTTGTAAGAACTTATGACTGAAATTTTATACAACATCTTTACAGACATCTTCTTGCTAGCAATAATATTTACGAGGACTCGTAGACATTTCTGAACGATTATACGTCTTATGATATACGTAGAATTACAACTCTACAAGTCACGAGTTCTTACAAGCCTTACAATTCTACTTAGAATTGACCCAATTAAATAATTAAATATGAATCTACGTTCGAGTTGAATAAAAAATAAAACAGATTTTTATACGTTCCTCACGCATATTTATATATTATGTGTATATATACGTGTGATACTGTATATACATATAAATATACATATCTGGTGATATTAAGAGAGTAATAATTAGAGAGAGAGTTAGCACAATATGCTCATATCATCGTTGGTAATTACGACATATTGTTATAAAGTGCTAACCTGTATGTCTGCATGCAGTACCTACTAAAATTATCAACAAAGAGAACTACATATGAAGTCGATAATGCAAACCTCTTATTTGCAAAGCACTTTGATATTAGTGTACACTTTATCGAGCGTTTAAATTAATTAGTGCGTAAGAAACGAATCGACTGATCGACGTTGCTGGCAAAGTTGTGGAAGTAAGTGCCTTTTGTAGGAGCAAAGTGCGTCTATTTATACTGGGTGTCTCAAATGCCGAACGAGTTTAAAACGTTCTCGAGCCAAGACGAGAAAGTAAACGCGCCGTCAGACACTTGGTGAGAGTAACGTGGTTACTAAAAGTGCCTTAATAAATTATGCCGCTCGGCTCTATCGTATTTACCATATTGTGCCTTGAACTTTTTAAGAATCCTCGTTCACAGCATACGACAGCATTGAAGGGACATTTATGGCCAAACGGAGAATAAACTGTATAAAATATAATGTGAAACATGCACAATTTATTTCTCCTGAACACAAAATTCTCTCTTCACTCTTCCTCTCCTACGAAACCAAATATGCACGTATCTTACCTCGAGAGCGAACGACTCTGGCTGCGTCTTTTTTTTTTTTGCAATTCGTCGCAAATTTTTTTAAATCATTATTATTATTATTATTTAAATTTAAGTACATGTTATATACTATAAACTTTTGTCAGGCATTTAACACAATTTCATACGATTTCATGACGAATCTATCTTTCTCACTTTTATCATTTTATCATTTATTAATATGTTTTTATCATTGATAAAAACATAGTAATATTAAAAATATATTACAGTATACGTATATAAAGATATTTTCCGATAAGACAAGCTCTCTCTCCCTCTCTCATAATAAAGATTCATTTATTATCAATTTGAACTAAAATCTTCCTTTTTGAAAGTCGTGAGATTTTTCAGAATTACGTTTTACAGAGTACGTTGCGTTGGGAATGTTGCAGTATTTCAAGTATCGCACATGATAATCGATCGCTGTTAAATTATAGCAATTAAAGCTATAAGGACGAAATACGTTTGTCACGAGCGGTTGACAATGGTTTAACATCGCGACTGTCGGAAATGACGAGTTAGAGTGGCAACGAAGCGAGATAGAAAGGAACTCGAGCGTCTAAGACCTCCGTGGAATGACGAGACCGACTCGACGTTCGCCGTGATTGATGGCTGCGCGAGGAACAACGCTGTGTAAACATATTACAAGCGTATGCTTAATGATCGTCGGTGCAGGCTATACATTCTCCCGCTCTAGCTAAACGTTTTGGATCACTCCGCGATTCATTCCACAAAGGAAAGAATTCTCACTCGAAAAGGAAAAGTGAAAATCTTATTCAGTACACATTTTTCACTCTTTTTCAATAGTAAACTTAAACTTTTTTCGAGTGAGAATTTAGAGATGGAACGTACATTTTAACTCTTCGTTCCGTCGAGTGCACCAAAGTGTGCCAAAGTACTGACAAGTAATAATCAGATCTTGTGGATCACATATACAATTGATTCTTACAACAATGATAATAAATTGTCGATAATACATAGACAGGTTATAGGTTATAGGTATTGTACGTATGTCGCTTATATATATCGCAGGATATATATCAATTTGTTAATTGATATCGCGATTTTTTCACATTTCACGGAATTTAGAGGCTAACTGTAAATGCAATACATATTTTTTCTTACATTTTTGTACATACTGCATTAATTATTATACATATATCTTTATACCATGTGTAGCTTAATTATATTAATTACAAACATATTATAGCTGATTAATGTATAGTAGCAATTAGTTTACGAAATCAACTTGTTAATTTATTTGACGTGAAACTGGGGCTATACTTCGTATATGTATAGTAAGTATGTAGTAAAAAGTGACTTTTGTGTGGTCGCGCACGTACGAGTTATTACGAGAAAAATACAGTGTGTGCCTCGACAAGGGAGGTCTTGTCGTATACTTTTGACACCTTAACCCTAAGAATGACATAAAGCCGCGCGAGATGCCAAGTACACAGAGAGAAAAGCCCATGCTTATCGACGTCGACGGCGCGTGACGTCGCCGCACCACGGCAGTAAAAAGACACCCTTTTCCCCTTCTTTACCATATTCTTTCATCTTCGCTCGTCGTTATAGGTATATTGCGACATTTGCGACTATATAACCAGAGTTAATCCTCACCGAGAGGTCAACCGCGACTCTCACTCACCACCGTGTGCAATATCAGCGACCGACACCACTTCTTAGCTCGCGACTTGCGATAGCTCCTCCAAATGAACTAACGCCGAGAAATAAAGGACAACGAAAAATCTTTAGCGTCAATTCAAAGATACGAGTTTGGAGTAGGTATTTGTCTTGGACATCATCGTTTGAACGAACTTCATCATTTCCCAGTTTTTTTAGACGCCAAACACGAATGCCAAAGTTCGATTTTCAATTTAGGCTATCACGTCAGAATTTGGATAAAATTAGTGTCAAATAGGATTGTGAACTAAATAGGAAAGCAATATGAAATTGACAAAATACAATACCTTATAAATATATGTATGGCCATTTTCAAATTGCTATATCTCAAAAATGGAAAATCATACCGAAATGAAATAAAATTTCAAGGTGAAAGTTTGAAAGTTTAAGTTAAGTTGATACTTTCATGTGGCACTAATGAAATTTTGAAAAAAATTTTGCTGTCGGTGCTACAACATATACTCATAAAGACCATCAAAATGGTCTTTTCTTTAATTCCTTGTTTCGCCTTTCTCCTCAAAATTGTGATGTGATGATAGCCAAATCTGGAAAACGGATTCGTATTAAGCAGACAAAAATATGTTGAAAACAGTTGAAAATTGTTGAAACAATTTTGCTTGCAGGCTAGTGTAATTAATGACAAGACGCTGATTATACAATTAGTCAGAATTATTTTCGAATATACATGTATAATGTCAACTGTTAAAATTAATTAAAGTGTTAATTGTTTTGTAATAATCGTACATACATATATATGTGTATGTAGTGAATGAGCTTGAATACAATATAATTGCTGATTCTTCTTCTAACGAGTTATATCATTTATATACATGTATTTCAGGATGTGTGCGTGTGTGCGTGCAGATTCCTTTTTCACATGCACTTATTAGTCCTTACAAACCCTCTTTATCGCGAAGGCGTAACCGCTTTTAAGGAAGCGTCTGGAATCTTTCACTCTCCCGTCATGTCATTCCGAGTATCTTTTCCAACGGATCCAATTTTTGACCGGGTTTTTTCTCATAATCAATTAACGAACGCTGAATCAAAATGCTCACGCTGCTGTTGTTTCACATGCCGCACCGTAAGTGGAATATTATATACATACTTTATTCTACATATTATTATAAAAAGCAATCGTGTTTGGAATAGGATCGGAAGAGCATGCATTATTAGATATACTGACTCGGAAAAATTCTCATTTCAGTCTGAGATAGCAGGCTTGAAAAGCACAGGTAATGTAAAGGGAACAGACATATTGTACAATATAATATTGTAACATATTTCATCCTATCCAGAAACCATATACATATATTATAGATATAGATATACACGGTTTCTACAATACATAGGTTGAAATCTGTTCTTTCTTCCTATTGTCTGTGCCTTATTCAATTATGCACTGCCAGGTTTTTAAAAAAATTACTTGTTTCTTCTTGTATTCCTTCATTAATTAATTCTTATGGCTGCTAGCCATTAACGTATGTACAAAAAAGAATTTACATTGATTTATCTTTGCAACGCCGTTATCGTCCGTTATCGCTATTTCGTTTATATCTCGATAATACCAAATGAAATCGAATGTACCTAATGAAAATTAGCGATAGACAGAGTAACGCAAGCGTGGAGGAACTTGATAAATCTTTCTCATTTTCCGGTAGTGGCTTGTTGGTCGCGGATCAAAGACCGACAAATGAATCGCTCAGTAGATGGAGAGGAAAGAAGGGGCGTGCATCCATATATTCAGGAGGAAGGTTATGAACGAACCATGCCATGGACCATGAATCTGTCATCGTCACGTACTACGGATCGTACGAATTCGTGCGTACACGGTGGCGGAGCTTTTATAGTTTCCACATCGTCGACACGGCACAACGCTTTCTGAATTTTCAAAGAAGTTCTCGTGTAGCGTGATTAAATTATATACATGCGTGTGTGTGTGTGTGTGTGTGTGTATAAATATATGACAAACGCGAAAAAAAGTGACGAAACCTCTAAAACACATCGCGAAATATTTTTCATGAAAAAAATATTTCAAATAATATTTTCATACTTCGAGACCATTGCAAAACGATGGCAAACTTTTTGTATCGTACATTTTTATAAGATATCAACGCGCTCTTTTCGAAAAGTTTAATTCGCGAAAAATCTGTTTTTAATTTTTTTTTAAAGGAAAATGAAAAAAGTTAAGACAAAAATTAAACTCTATTCTTTTATATATGTGTATATATGTGTGTGTGTGTGTGTGTGTGTGTGTGTGTGTATTATGACTTTATTGCCCTACGTTGTTTTTATATTATACACGTACATTTATATGTACAATTCGTATCTCGATATCTCGTAATTTGGTATCGTAATCGATACCTCTTTGGACTCGCTATGAATACGTGTTACTCTGAAGAGACAAAATTGCTTTCCCGACCCACGGACCAAATCAGGTCCTCTGAAGCTCTGAACAGTGAAACGGCTCAAATCCGAGGAAACGCATCGCAAAGCGGTGCGGATGCGACGATCAAGAAGTTCATATCCCGCGCACGAATACGGGCGCAATGACAGATTTACAGATTCCAGCCATCGCCGTCTTCCTCTACGGGGCGGATTCTTAAAGCGGAAAGCGCGTCTCAACGACCCCCGCACGCACCAACGAGCCAGTGTGCACGTCAAATCGCACCTCGACTGTTTACGCTTCACGTCTGCAACCTTTTCATTTCCTTTCCGACCCTATCTTACCGCTCGACTCTCTTTCGCTTTCACCGTCGACCTCCTCCTCCTCCCCAATCATTACTCGCTTCTGTATTTTCACTTCCCCAACACTTGGTAAACTTTTCCTTTTGCGTAAAAGTTATTTAAGTCCGCGAGAGAGAGAGAGAGAGAGAGAGAGAGAGAGAGAGAGAGAGAGAGAGAGAG
>NW_017305029.1:119516-121090 GCF_001594115.1 Trachymyrmex septentrionalis
CACGTGCGCGCGAGTAAACATTCCAGCGAGATTTTTACCAATGCTTATCAACTTGCTCATCACATCGATCAAGCTAATTGATAAATTTCAATCTTATTTATTGTACTTTTGCTTCTTCTTACGATTAAGCACTTTTGTGTCAACATTATCAAATCGCTTGCAGTATCTGATACATAAATCTGTAGGAGACAGATATGGAAAAGTTACAAAAGTTACCGTTTTCAAGCTTTGCAACTGTTGTAAAATTCTTTAATGTGATTGTTCTTGCTCTCAATTCCTTACTAGATCTAAATGTATAGACCAATCATTGGACGCGTTCAAGTTGATAAAGCGACTAGCCTGTTTGCCAAGCAAACGGACATAATTGCTTGTTACTTATAGATCCAATCAATCATATACAATCGCTCGATAAGTATGCCTAGCCGCTTTGCCGTCTTGAACTCGCCGTCTTGAACTCATTGATTATTGAAGAATCGTACAATTGCAAAGCTGCTTTTTCTGCAGTCAATGTTTTGAAGCATTCCCTGATTGATCAATTGGAATGTTTCAAAGCCTTTGTAGGTTTTTGTCGAGTGGATACTAAATTGACAAATAAGTTGACAAATGAATTTGAAATACACATAAAGTAATTATTAAATTCGTCATTAGTTACTTAAAAGACGTAACTAAGTTAAGTTACGATTATCAAAAAAAAGTAACTCTCTTAATTATAATTAACTTTATTAAAATCAAGTAACGAGTTATTTCCCATCCCTGATAGGAGATCGCCCCCTTTTATTCAAATATATAGGTAAGGTAAACTTGTGTCGCAGACACGGTCACGGTCCGCGTCTGTCTTCGCCTGTTTCGCTTGCTTGGATAGTTTTCATTCTCTCGCCGATAGACACGTCCGTCTTCTTCCTTTTTTGAACATCTGCTTTGGCATTCGTAAAGTACCATGTACGTACGTTCATATTTATGGGGTTTATATTCGACAAATATAAATATTTCGCACACACACACACACACGCGCGCGCGCGATCAGACTTTAAGAACATATAGAACAGGTTTGTCCAATTTAAATTCCACTCAATGTGCGTAAAATTTCAGAGACTGTAAAGTGTTGATACACGGAGTGACACTTATCAACACTTAACAATTCTCGAAATCTTGCCCACATTGAATTTTTTGCGTCAATATTGGCTTTGCATTTTAACTTTGGAGTTCAAATTGGACAAACCTGATATAGAACAAAATATAAGTCAGAAAGTCCTAATAAATATAGGTTCGAAAACGAACGCCAAGATATCTCTTAGTCTTTGTGTTTAAACAATACATTTCCAAATAAGCTGGCTTTTCAAAGAGCGAGGGCATCTTTCTTGAGAAGATGTAAAGTTTGTTTAGATATGGAAAGTGGACATTTCGAACCTGTACTTTAAGAATAATAAAAATAAATAAGAATAATTAAAAAATAAACAGTAAATGCGTTTTTCCTGCGTTACATTATTATTAAGTCGATTTGAAGGCAATCGTTCGTTTTCGAATCTATGTTTGTTAGGACTTTTTGACTTATTTTTTTTGTTTTATGTGCCAAA
>NW_017305029.1:121190-133754 GCF_001594115.1 Trachymyrmex septentrionalis
TACACGCGCGCGAAGAAAATGTGTGTGTATCTTTCCTTTACCTTGGAAGCGTTAGTATGTATATACCTTGGTTTAAGTTTAATTTATTTTATTGCTTTTTGCTCTTTTTTCTCCTTTACTTATTTAAAAGCACATTTTGTAATTTTAATTTTTCCAAGATTGCACATGCACTTATTTAAGGTCTATAAGGCCTTAAGGATTGGGGACCAATGTGTGTGGCGACATTTATATAATTGCAATAAAATCTTAACATAATCATTTGACTGCGAAACAATGCATCGTGGAAACGTTGGTAGAAATGTGAAGAAATGTTCATGTTGGCCAAGCACGCGTTTCATTAGTTACAATAAGTTGAGTTATTATTACGTGCTCGATATACGTGCTCGTGCGAAATAACCGTGGCTTCTTGTTATTATTAACGGTGTATATCCGATGCGAAATAACGATAACTCTTAGTCTAAGTTTACATCAGTTATTATACATGTATAGCTGATACGCGTATCAAGTGCTCGATGTAACTAGACTTTACTTTCAAAGAAATTTATTATATCGGGGAATGTCAATTTTGTAAGAGGTACGCTTGAAAAAAAAATGGAAACTCGCTCGAGTTTTCATTATGCTTTGAGATTTTTATTCTAACGAGAGAAATGCTCGGTTGCTGCGTATAGAGAACATTTAGAATTTGTATGTCTTATCCGTTAACAATAATTTTGTCAAATCTGCAAATAATTTCGCTATACAAGTGATAAATTGTTTCGTTGCACGCAACGATAAATCGCAGTTGCCTGTACAATGGAGGATTCTATTTCACTTGAACAGCACATCCGCGCGTGTCCCTACGACGAACTGTATCCGACAAGAATTTTTCAGAGAGATTTCGCTGCGATATCGAATAATTTACGCGTTTGCAAAGTTTCATACGTATATCGCTTTCGCGTCGAATTTAATTGCGACGTTAGCTCGTTGTAACTGCAATTTTGTGCGGCGACAGCAAACCCTACCAATTCTTTCTATACGTGCGTAAAATTTTGGGAAAAGTTATCGTTAATATACTTAATTATAAAAAATGTATACCGAGTGACTTTTCTGGCGAATCGGTTCAACAATTGCGAGATCTGCCATCTGCAGATGGGAGATATTGTGGAGAATAGAGGAAACGGGAATTAGGCGACGCGTAATTTGGCGATAGTTGTGGTTGATTCGCGTCGCGGTCGCGACGTACTCGGCACGCATATCCTATCTCGCCGCTGGAATCCTCATATGTCTGTCAACGTGGCTCTCCAACTCCAACATCTCGGGGCTTCGCCTCGGATCAGATCACTTTTCTCGCAGCTCGCGACTCGAGTCGCGAGTGAACGAGCGGGTGGCGGGTACGCCACGTCACGAGAGACGCGCACAAACGATATCTCTCGCTCTCGCACTCACACTCGCACGTGTCCCTTCCTATAGCACTCCCAGCAGCCCCAGCTGGACCAAAATATCACCACGCCCGCGGCAACCGGAGACCGGTCACCGGAGACTAGTGGCCAGGGATTCAGGGCCGTATCGCGGTATGTTCACGCTGCAGGATGTTGTATAGCCCCTCAATCCGCTAGCTATGTATTAACAGGTCAATTCTCTATTCGGATTTCTAGTACTTGTACTTAGTAATTGTACTCGTTTTAGGCGTTAAATTTCCATATTAAAATCTATATTGTTATCTCGAGATGATAAAATTAACTACAACTGCCTATAAGTGCATCGTAACAAAAACGAAATGCATTATTATTTGTTATATACACATGCAATATACATGTGCGTGTATGGATGTATCATATATATTTTTCTATTTACCACTTATACCAGGTCAATTTTCTAACTCTACGTGAGTTCGTTGCAGAATCATCCAAAATAAACTTTTTAAGCAAGCTTGCATCATTTATTTCATCTGCATCTTTAAATGTGAAATACATTTAGAAGCTTTTTATTTTTTAGCTTTTCAACTGTCCATTTCCAACTTGCTTCACGCGAAATGACTCGACCAGGGCGAGATGGCGACACATGACACTGAGAGCAGTGAGAACTGGTGAGAATTGGTGAGAACTAAGAGCAGGTGTGCGTCGTGTATCATACGTCGGTAACGTTACTTACTCATTCAATCAAGTGCTAATTATTTTTGCACGTGCGTGGTTTTGCTCTTTGTTTTCTTTCATTTTCACCAATCTTTTCTCACGCCTAAATATACATATATTTATATGCCAAATTTTAGAGGATCTTAAGCAATGCGTATGTATATACATACGTAGTAGTATAGTACTAAGCAGTACTAATTAAGTACATACATGCATACGGTGACTGATAGTGGTTAGTGGATATGCATATGTACATGTGCACTTGTGTGCGCATGGTATGTACATACGATCATCATCTCATGTACGATGTGTACACTTGTACAGGGTACATACGTACATACGAGATGGTAGAATTATTATACTATAAATAATCTCAAATAGACGAAAAGTATCTTCGTTACAGGAAAGAAATGAAACGTGATGCGATATGCACGAGGTTGCATTCGACAGATTTGCAATAAATAAATATTTTCTACATTACCAAGTGCTTCATATTCAAGCTTATAGTGATCATTGAGACGAATTCCTTTACATAACCTCAATCACACCCACGTTGGTTGACTAGTTCTACTCGGCGCTACTCAAAATGAGTAAGTAAACCTAACCAATGTAAATGTAGCTCATCCTTCCTTATTTGGTTTTACAAACAAATAAAACTCTAAGAAATTTTTTTTATTTTCCAAAATAAACATTTCTCAACTAGCAAGTTTTTCCAATCCTTTTTCTAAATCATTTCTCTCTTCTTGTCGTTTCTATCATATTTCATATCAATTTCACTTTTTCAGATTCCATCATGGATAGCCCGGGTTCTAAAGCTCTCGAAGCCGCTAAAAATATCAAGGACTTGACTGTATTCAAAAAACCTATCGGATCCGTCAAGAGGAGCAAAAATGTACAACCAAAGATTTTAGATGAAGATACATATATTGAAAAAATGAGTGACATTATACAAAAAGATTTCTTTCCGCACTTGGAAAAGCTACAGGCACAAAATCAGTATTTGGAAGCTTTAGAGCAGAACGATATGAACAGAATGAGAGAGTTGTACGCAAAGTATAGCTCTGGCCGACCTATCACTGAAAGACCGATCAGTCCAGCGACTTTCGAAACTCCGCTGCGTAGAACTGAGTCAGCCGAATCGCCGCCTACCACTGAGGCATCGTCCCAAAAAACAGACGTCGTCGAGTCCGTAAATAGAGATGGTACTGAAAGTAAGATCGGCCTCGATGATTATTTGAGTAATCATACTAGCGAGGATAATGCTAGTTTCGAAGAGATGATGATTGAGGCTGAAAATAAACGTAAGCTCAAGTATGCCTGGCTTTACGAGGCAGAAGACAAGTCGAAAGCTTGGCTAGCTATCGACGGATCCTCCACCACCACCACACCTGATGTCCCAGCTATCCAAGGATCCAATCCCAGACCCAAACAGGTGGATAGTTGGACTTACAAAAATAAAAATTATATTATGTACATTCCCGATGGAGTGGAACTTACGGCGGGAGAGAAAATAGAATTGGCCAAGAAGAAACAAACTATAATGCACGAAAATACGAGGTTGCGAACAAATCCGTTTAACGAGCAACAAAATAAAGAGACCATCGACGAACTCGCCAAGTCACAATCCAGAGCTAACGACGGCAAGATTGGTGTGGATGGCAAAGAGGTTGTCAGAAATGCTACGCCACGAGTGAATGGTTTTAGTTTCGTGGCTACGCCAAGTCCGAGACCGGGAGAATGCGAAAGCCCGTTGATGACATGGGGTCAGATCGAGGGGACACCCTTCCGATTGGACGGTGGTGACACACCATTGCTAAGGACAAGTCAGGGACCCTCTTTCAGAATAGCGGAACCACCGAAAAGAGAACAATTGGCATTGCAGTTGGCTGAGAAGGCTGGCGAGAGGCACAGGGATCGAAAAAATAAAGCCTTGGAAGCTGCCAGGAGATCATTAGCCACGTAAGTGATATTTATATGTTATATAAATTTCGCAAAATGAATATCGCCGAATGAAATAAATGTATAATGTATTTGTGAGAAAACAATTTATGAGAACAATTTATCAATATTCTTTTCAGTCCATCACCGAGATCAACCATAGATCGGCTGAGCACTATGTCTCCCGCGGCAAGAAGACTAGCGACTCAGAAACTGCGCATATCGAATACGCCATCTCCTCGACGGACGCCATCGTCTAGGACTCCATCCGTAGGAAGTCTCAGAACACCTAATACGCCACGTGCGAACGTGCTGGCTAAAGAAATCATCTCTCAAAAGTCGGAAATTAATGCCACGCGGATACAAGGACCCGTACTCACCGATAATTTACTTAATCTACCTCCGCAGCGACAACGGGCGTCAGATTTCTTCAATAAATGAGAAATTGTTATATGCTATCTGAAAATTGTATGTAGAAAGATCGCGCGCGTGAGATTGTATATAGCACATCGATCGAATTTGCTTATTTACAATTAATCTACATATTAGAGAGACAATCTCCGCGCGCGCGCATGTGTGTATGTGTGTGTGTGGGGGTGTGGGTGTGTGTGTGTGTGTGTGTGTGTGTGTGTGTGTGTGTGTGTGTGTGTGTTGTGTAAATAATGTATAGCGTTTGTAATATAATTTTAACAAAGTTCTTTTAATTCAAGTCTTATTGAATGTCGCTAGTCCTCTCAAGATGGAATCGTACGATCCTCTCGATTTCTTAAATGACATGCATGCATGCAGTCGTGCTTGCTCTAAGCATGCTAGATTTGCTAGAGAATAAGTTCATGCATTGAGCGCTGCATACTGACACACATGATTTCTCATTTCTCTATGTGCGTACATTCATACCATTTTTATATACGATTTCATGCTTGTTTCCTTGCATGCATGATGACAAAAAAAAATATTGGAAATAGGATAGACGTAATCGGGTAGAGAGTTGACAGCATCTTACATTACCATAATAAGCATTTACGCAATAAAGCTCTAAAACGAGTAAATAATTAAGTACAAAAAATACAGAAATTAAAGAATGTATAAATAAATTGCATTCCTTAAGAAATAATTTTAATATTGAAAATAAAAAAGAAAGAAATCCGTGAAAAAAGGAAGCGGAACAGATGACCTAAATATTCTTAATTTAATTTTTCATAATTTCACTCTCATTCTAATCTAATCTCATTTTTCCATTTTATATTCTTAATTAAAATCTTTGATATTTTGAGATATTTATATTTATAGATGATGAAATTCTTGAAGATGTATTGACAAAATCTTGAATAATAATCGTTGAATAATATTAAAGAATATTATATTGTTACACATTTGTGAATATAGAAATGTAGTTTAGGAAAATAAATATACATAAATGAATATTTATAAACACACATAAGAAAAGATAATAAAAGCAAGAAAAAGAAAGATAATAACATAATAAGATAAGTAAATAAGTAATGATAAAATAAATAATAATAACTGCTTTTAAAATAGATAAAATAATAAATAATTTAAAATAATTTTAATAATTAAATAATTCCTTTTGCATCATATGTACAACTCCTTTTCCTTCGTTTCTTTCTTGCAACCACTCTCATCTGAATTTCTTGTGTTTACAATTTCTTCTTTTAATTAATAATAATAAAGTTAATAATAATCTAGTGAAAGCGGCCAAAACTGTCGTCATTTTTTAATCGTAGTTCATTAATTAAAAATAAACGCTGATGTTTGTCCATCGTTGACAATCGTTTACATTTTGAAGATGGTCACGTAATCGAGCAGGCACTTGTTATGTCTGCAATTATTTTCTACTATAATTTGATTCTGAGGCTTTCTATATTTAAAATTTTTGTATTACAATCATAAATTGTATCATTCTTTAAATAGATTCGGCGAAAGAGAATGCAAAGGATATACAAATTCTCTCAAACACTCTTTTAACAACACTGTACAACTATGAAATGAATGAATTTTCGAAATATTTTTTATCATATACGTACGTGCGTGCGTGCGTGTGTGTGTGTGGAAAATGAAATCTTTTATAATACCGTACATTGTACAAGAAATTATTTCCTTCAGCTTCTTTCTCGTGATACAATATTATGAAACGATCCTGAAATATTTTCCCGATATTATTTTAAGTCTTTAACGTTACGTTTTATCATATTGGTGAATAAAAACGATATATGGATAGTAAACAAAATTGGGAAAAAGAAGATGCGCGGTCGTAAGATCAATGATCTTGACCCGTTTCTTTCATCATTCATGGAAATTCGTATGCATTCTTCACTCTCATCCTGGTAGCTCTCCGTTTTGTTTATCGTTAATTACATAAATACGGAAATGAAATTAAATCAGACTAAAGACGATTCGCGCGTTTCCTCTACAACAAAACGGATGATTATTGCGATGAATATTGCGATGAGTAAACGCGTCATGAAACTATACATATAAAATGAGTCTTTTCACACGGTTTGTTCGAACGTGTGAATTCAGGAAGTGAGAATAAAGTCACAACAAATTTTTCGCATAAACGTTACAACAGGAAGTATTCGGACATATCCAAGTCGTCCAAACAATCATTGTTGATCGATTGCAAAATCGCCGCGCTCGCTAAAGAGCCTGGCGGCTTATCATATAAATATAAGGTCAGGAAGAAGAAGAGGATCGAGAAGAAGGAGAGAGAAAAAGTATTATCGTTGAGACAGATATGAGGTCCTCTCTGAGCCTAGGAGCAGCCTTGCTCCTGACGATAGCGATCATCCGGTCATGCAAATCAGAATATACGTGTGGACACTTAGGCTCAGGTACGTTGATTGCATTCAAAAGTTATTCGTTAATCGTTCCCATATCGATACGTTGCGTTGGAATATTTGTAGGAAAAAAAAAGACTCCTCCATATGTCATGCTCATATCTCTTTTGATTTCTTTAGGCACTAACGCGTGCAAATGCGGGGAAATAGTGGTGAAATCGGCGAAGGTGCAAAAACCGCTGTTCTACGCGTCGCCGGAAGCAATCAACGAAGCTGCAGTGGCACGCGAAGCGGTTGGAAGATTGTCCGTGGGAACGGATCGGTGGCACGGATCTGAAAACTTGGCATCTACTCCCAAATATGAACCATATACCGATGGAGCGTTTAGCAGCAGCAGCAGCAGCAGCAGCAGCAGCAGCAGCAGCATCAGCAGCAGTAGCTCTTCAAGGTCCTCGTCTTCCATCGGAATTCTTGGAGGATCGATTGGCGGAAGCAACGACTCACCCTTCACTTTTGTCTCGGATAGAGCTACTTCCAATTGCGGATGCGGAAAGGATCGTTCCGAATCTCTGGAGGTTCGCGATCTCCTATCCACTAATATTGAGGGAAAAGTCGTGCCCAGGTATTTTATACCGCATGTATTCATCGTTTCATGATTTCACCGTTGCATTATTCTTGTTTCACGATTTCAACTTTCAACGTTCGTTGACAGTTTTCCACCGATCGGCGATCTGTGTTACCCGAGCGCGCCTAGCAGTAAATTCCAGGTGACCACCAAAGTGACGCCTGCATATCCTGGTAAAATCAAATGCGCCCCTCCCATCCCTTACAAGGTTTGCGTGAAAATACTCAATGGACAGATCGACGAGGCTGGATTGAGGGAACTCGGTTTAGCAACCGGTGGATCAATCGGCAGGAGTGCGAGTATTTTCGACAAATATATTTCTAACGGTGCAGCCAAGTTAGCTACGCGATACGGATCGCACGCAAGTGCCGGCGCGGGTTCGAGCACGTATGGATCGTATTCAGGTGGTAACGCGGGTTCGATCGCATACGGATCGTACGCGGGTGCCGGCGCGGGTTCGAGCACGTATGGATCGTATTCAGGTGGTAACGCGGGTTCGATCGCATACGGATCGTACGCGGGTCCGACCACGTATGGATCGTACTCGGGTGCCAACGCAGGCTCGACCGCGTACACGGGTATCGCGACGTCGAGCAACGTCGAGAGGATCCAAGGATCGAGCAAATCAAGCTACGATTTTGGCGATGATGCAGGTACGTCTCTCAATCTTTAACTTGATATATGAATAACTAACGATAAGATATAGATAGAGAGTACCTGAAATCTTTCCTGAAATCTTTCCCTTTACCCACCGTTTATATTCATTATACTCAGTCAGATTCGACTCGAATGAGTAGTAATGTAATTTCACGCACACAGACACGCGCCGCGAGTTATAATATACATAATATCCAGAATTATTCATGAGATATTGATATAAGCAAGACTGAGAGATGTGGGTAACGTTTCTTTATATTTTAGAGCTTCCCGAAGACTATTCGTATCCCCGACTGCCAGCGGATCCGGTGTCAGTCACTCTAGCGTACAAGAATTTCTTCCCGCGTACCGTACATTACAACAAGAGAGCATTCGTGCCGGAAGACAAGCTGGCGTTCGGTCATCGAACCGTGCCGACCGAGTCGACACCCAGCAAAAGTGTGCCGGACGTTCCCGAGGAAAAGCTTCAAATCCTCAAGAAACCCATTGTAGAGTTGAAGCCGATACCACAGGCTCCCACCATCATCGGCGCTTACGACGAGCACGAAGAAGCAAAATTGGCGGAGCTCGAGGCCATTGAGCGCGAGAAGATAAATCAGGAGGAGATCGCCGAACGGTTGCAAGAGAACTTCATTACGTACGGGTGAGTCGAAAGAAGAAGAGAATTTTGCGTGTATAACTTAATCGTGGCTCGCAAATGATCTCGATTTTTGCTGGCATCTTTGATTCGGTTATTTGATTTTGCCAGAGATCCAACGCCGCAATTCTCATCAGGCATTCGTCGCAATACAACTTGCCGGATATATCTCAACGTATACTTACACCTATTACGCCGGGCCTATTATCCTTTACGAATCTTGCTGTCCTATAATATATGTGTTATATATGTTTTGCTTTGCTCAACACAAAGAGAGACGCACGTTTAATTTCTAGATTGATAAACGTACGTGTTGACATTTGAAAAAATGCTGCTCACACAGATTCGCAACCTCGCTGTAAATTTAAATCAAATCTCTAATAATGTTTATTATTTAAAGGCACGGTCTTAATCGTATCGAGTTAACATGTTGAGCAAGCACAATTTCCAAAGATGAGCGTTATATCAGTACTAATTGCGTACGCGAGTGTGTTATTTGTCTTATTAATCCCGAGCTTAATCCCGAGATAAATATGTATTTTGGTGAATAATTGCTTTTAGAGAACTAGGATACGCGCCAATCAACAGGCCCATCGGCCAATCGGCAGAACCTATTGGCGTATTCAACAACGTGGAAGACGATACCCGCGGAGCAGACTGCGGTCCGGTAGGACCACCGGATCCCGATTACGTTCCTGGCAGCGTCGTGATCAATCAAGAAGAAATCGTGAGAAATCAAGTCGGAGATGACTCCCTGAGAAACGACGACAGTTCAGACATCTACGTTCGTCATTATGACGAAATTAGCGACAACGACGACGAGGAGTACGACAACGACGAGCCTATGACCGGCATATTCGCCAGACTGAAAAGTGTCGCCCGAAAGCACGGTCGTTTATCATCCTCGTGTGGAGCCGTGTGATCTTTCGAACGATACGAAATGTGTAAAAAGGACTTGCCTTACTGACGATTCGCGCCTTATTGACGATCGAGATGAATCTTGATTGATCCTTTTGAACGCGCGAAGACGTGGACACTCTCCAGAATATTACACTAGTCCCAGTCCTGTGTCTTTGTGATGTTATTGTTATAAGATAATATAGCAGTTGCGAGAGTAAAATTGTTGATTTTATTATACAGTTCCCAAACATCCTTATTCTCCTCGTAAAAACAATTTTTTATATATGAATATGGATAAACGGGATGTTCGATAAGTAACGACAAACTCTCGCATTGGAGTAGAGCGGACTGTAGAGTCGAAAAATCCTCTATCATTTTACAATTTTTCCAATAGTTGGAATATTAATTTCTAATAATTTTTTCACTCGAGTACTATCAACTTTACCAAAAAAAAAAAAAAAAAAAAAAAAAAAAAAATGACAAAAATTGTTTATTTCCTTCTTATAGAATTATGAGAATTTTTTTAGAATTTTTTAGTACCGCATTTTCTCATGTTGTAGAATTCTATGAGACACAAATAAACAATTTTTATTTCTTGCTGTTTTTCTGTAAAGTTGATAGTACTTGAGTAAAAAAATTATTGAAGACCAATATTTGGTGATTTTTAGTAATTGATATCTTGTTAATTATTACGGAAATTGCAAAATGGTAGAGGACTTTTTGACTCAATTTACTCCTACGCGAGAGTTTCATCGTTACTTATCAAACATCCTGTATATAAATGTAAATATGAATAAACATATCTATAAACACGCATAAATATTCTCAATCATGTATAATTATGCATCTATGTATATGTCCATATACATCTCTCTTTCTTTCGTAAAATTATTTTTTTATACTGTATTAAAAATTATAATAATATTGAAATAATATCGAAATTAGTTAATGGGACAATTTTCTCATTTTCTTGATTGTTGAAGAAAAAATCAAGTTTGAAAGAATACAAAAAAATTTGTTTATACATAATTAGGTATAATTTTATGTACAATTATATATATTATGAGCAATTCTTTTATATTTCTCAAACAATTGATTTTTTCTAAAACGAACAATGCGACAATTTTCCTTTTAATTATTTTTTATGTTTTTTCATTATTATTATTATTTTTAGCACATTAAAAAGTAATTTTACAAATGGAAGAAGCGTATATGGACATATCTCATACGTAATTAATATATAATATACATTTTTAAATATACATGTTTATGTATATTTATATATATTTATATATATTCATGTATGAAAAATATTTTACCGGACTCTCTCTCTCTCTCTCTCTCACTCAGAAAAATCTCTATATGTGTGTGTGTGTGTGTTTACATATGTGGTCCAACGGTATGTATGCGTGTGTCCGGATAGAAGATTAAAAAAAAATCCAACTTGCGCGTGTGCAATTAAAATTATAAAATTGCCATTTATACATGTGTATATACTTTTAATGGCTCAATAATTTCGCGGTATATATATATAATTTCATATAACTTTACAAATCCATTTTCTTTATTTCTATTTTATTCCGATATTTTATGAATCAAATTTAATTAAACATTGGAAAAATTTTCTAATACATTATTGTACAACAAACTTTAAATACATCTAATAAATTTCTACTATCAACAAATAAAGACTAATTAGAATCAGCGCAGATATAAGTCGCGCAGATAAATTTGACATTTGCTGAGGACGATTTCAAAATGAGTTGAAACGTTCAAAATAAATAAAGATTTTATCAATTTCTGAGTAATTACTTACTTTTACATTTCTTAATTCTGCACTCATGTATCTGCGTTGATTCCCATTAACCTTTGAATTGTATTGTTTGTTTAAGATTGAGAGTCTCTTTCCATTATTGATATTGATTTAACTTTGTTTCTACTATCAACTTCATCGTATGTTTTTTGCTACACAAAATTGTTAAACTTTTCTATTTTATTATTATATACTTTTACTTGCACTACTTTAATATTAATATTACTACAAAAACTTTGTAATAATAATCTTATTTGTAACAACAACAGAACGATTTATAATAATGATTACATAGCATCTTTGATACAAGAGTCACCCAGACGACATGTTAAAGGTCAAACAGGTTTCCGTCTACATTTTACAAATGCGTTTAGAAGATTTATGATCTTCCTTCTACTTCTTCGGCCAAAACACGACCGTCAACACGTCATAAAGTGTTTCACTCAGAAAAAGGGAAGCATACCACATGGTGATGTACGATGATCGCCGCGATGGAAACATATCTAATGTATATCTCCGAGAGAAAGAGTGGATCTCGCGGAGTGTGCAGTAGCTATTTAAAGACACTCCACGCGAGTTCAAGCGTTTCTCTTCGTCGAGGCATCTTTTCTTTTTTCTCTTCTTTCTTCACAAACGCGTACATGAAATTTACGATTCGTATGCACGCGTCGAACTGATTTATTTCATTTATTTCACATACGTGGCATAAATTACAAACAGCGAGACGAATAAAACAAGGAACCGAACAAAACAACTGCGAGCGAAAAAAAGAATAATTTGTGATTTAAATACAGACAATATCATTTATTTTAAACGTAAAATTCTATGTTGACATTTATAATAGATATAAAAGTATCTTTTTAATACGATCAGTTTGAATATTTTCTTATCTTTTGTAATATAAAAATATGCTTTAGAGAATTGTGCTTCAAACAAGTATATATTCTCATGGAATTGAGAATAATGCTAATATTTGAGAGATTTCAATATTGATAGGTACTTTTCTAAATTGAACTATAAATTTAATCTTTTTAGCATCAATTTTTCTCATATTATTTTAATATATATATTTTATATATATATTT
>NW_017305029.1:134069-149940 GCF_001594115.1 Trachymyrmex septentrionalis
TATATATATATATATATATATATATATATTATATATATAAAATGTGTATATATAATATAGTTTATTATAAATTCATAACGTGTATTAGTTTATTAATACACAATTAGCATACGTGGCGTTCATTTTTCATTTTTAACGATAATTATCTAGTAAGTAAGATGATTTGATGATCCAAATTACACAGGAAATGAGGAAACCTGCACCTGAACACGCACCAAGAAAAGTACGTGCTTATTCCACCTTTCAATTGAATTTCTCAGCCTCACGGGACACGTAATAACGAAAAGTTATTATTTTGTTATTAAAGATTTTTGTTGTTAAAGATTTATCGCTGTGGTTATACCTAAACAGGAAATATTTCATGAATTTGTCTTCGGCGAAACCACTTCTATATCAGGAGCGCGGCCTATGGAATATCAGTTTAGATTTTGTAAATCCTTATGACAATGATGGCGGTATTCAAATTACAATTTTTTATCATTATCATCGTCTGTTTCCATTCAAAGTTTTCTTACGGCTTCAAATTACCGTACAATGGTGTTAAAATAGTTACATACGGCGAGCCATGTCAAACACCGCGTTATCTACCTGTTTCAATTGAGGTATATAACACATGACACACACACACACACACACACACACACACACACACACACACACACACACACACACACACACACACACATCTTATAGTATAGTGTAGCATCCATCTTTTTTAGATGCACATTATAACGTACATTACTTTTAATCATTAAACTTATTAAACATCAAAGAATTATCAATAATCAAGAATTAATTATTCTATTTCTTATGACGTGCAACATTTCAGACATGCTAGCCACCTTATGTATTATTTAATAACGATATCTATATATACATCTATTTTTCAATTTTACTACATAATAAGCATGTCTAAGGCCGGAATCAGACATTGAAGATTCAGATTGAAGATTTAAATTTGACCAATAAGAACAAGGAAATTTTAGCTTTTATTGCTTGGATTGGTTAATTTCAATCTTTCAATTTTCAATCTTAAGTGAATATTGTTATTCAATGAATATGTATCCGTAAAATAATTTACAGGAACCTGCGAAGCCTGTGACGGAATTTATTTCATCTAAATCTTGCGATCATCAACCACTGAAATTAAATTATCGAGTCATCTCTTCCAATCCGATTCCTTATCAACCGCGAATGGAATATCCAATTTTTGTACAAGTACCTCAAGTGCCACAACCCTCGGAAATAATTACGCCGGATCCTCTTCAAGGGAAATCTTACGCATACAACATTCAGGCTCTACCACCTCCGTCTGCGCCAATTTCGAGGAGATACGATTTCGATTTTGAAGTGCCATCGTCACCAACTTCAACTTCGTAAGATTTGTCTCTTTTGTACTACATTTATAAAAGAAAAAATTCCATTTTCACCACAATTACAGATTATATGGATATATACAATCCATCCGGAATTATTACCAATTATTATATATATAATAATTTGCTAGTTCTCTTTTCATCATTTTGCCAATATGTAATGCATCTTTGCCAAATAACACAATTCAGATTATTTTTTACTGAAAAACATTTTATCAACAATTAACATTTTTATTTCAGAGTGCCAACGCCACAATCTGTTAATCTTTTAACCGGCCTTACCAGTAAAATCGACAGAATTTTAATCCCCGCCTGTCAAGAAACATCTAGCTGCTGTAATACGACATGAAATTACTTAATTCTGATAACGCGGTATCTCTCATCAAGTGAGAAATACATAGTATTTGACAGCAAAAAATAAAGAGAGATTTAAGATAAATAATTCTAATTTTTAACAATCCTTTTACTCTCCTATCTTCTATGTATTTCTTCTTTTGTCTTTAACTTAAAATGGTTGAGATCTGTCTTATATATCTTTAAATCTTTAAATATTATCAATTTTTAATGTTTTTTTTAAATATCATAAATTTTTAATGTTTTTTTTTAACAAACAATAATAAATATAGTTTTTCTTCAAGTCCATGCTTTATTTGACTAATTTTAATATAAATGTATATTCACATCCATTCGGTTAGTCATAACCGATCATAGAGTACATAAGAGCCATGAATTCAAATAGGAAAACGTTATTATTTTAAATGCAGAATCTCATTATATGAAAAGATTGATTTCTTTATTTAAATTTCTTTATTTAAATTTTATTTATTTATTAATCAAAACAAAATGTTTAAACTTATAAACAGATACTGAAGGTCTCCACAAAGCTTGTTTCCCTATCGACAAATTAACTCTGTAATATTATCCTCGAATCATCAGTCAGTAAGTACAGCTGTAGAATGTAGTGTCTTGTAAATTATTCATTTTTGTTTCAATTTTTTGACTAAAACTTTTGAACTTTTGCGATTTATACACTTCTTTACTTTGAACATTTGAATAAGATCTACCATTAATTTATTACTTTTTATCATATTAACTGATGCACATATGAGATACAATAACATCTCCAATGCTCATGATGAGAGAGCAACTTTCATCACAATTATAATTATTACAGTCGTTCCCCTTATTTATGGTTATTTCATAATCAAAATAACATTTCGGTTTTATTCGGTCGATTAACCGTCTGGGAACTACATATGTAGCATTTCAACGGAATTCTTCTGCAATTGTTCAAGAATTAAGAAATGATCGAAAGTATACGGACGCAAATTATAACGCAATTATACATGCGTCAATAAATAATTAATAGTTGTAAAATATTTATCATTGTTGTCGGATTCTCTGAAGAAGGCTCGAAAATGAGTCGAAACATTTAAGATGTGTTATATTATGTATGTATTATAACTGAATATAATAATAATGATTATTAAATAGAAATTGTTTATTGTGCGCTATTTATCGCGCTCGATTCTTATGACCCCTTTATAGTTTGTAATTATTTGACGTTGTTGTATTAAATATAGCTAAAAGGTTTTACACAATTTTTTTTATTTTATAAATTTAACATGACACGTGTGGTAAAAATATAATTAGGTATAATAAAAGAATCGAATCGACATAATAGCAAAATTCATTATGTGACGTAATCAGCATAATACGATTTGATCCTTATCTATAATAAAAATAAATTTGCTTACACGTGCTTATGTACATAAATTGTTTAACCTTACATCGCTATTTATAACTTGCAGTACTTGCAACATACATATATGTATAATATCAAGATTATAAATTTTTCAGATTTTTTTCCGCAAGATAGTATAATAAGCGATAATAGTAGTAGAGGAGAAGGTGGCATCTCCGTTACATCTTGCACAATGATTTTGTTGATAATTAATATTTCAGTTTAAAACTTGACAATTACATTTGTTAAAATGTTGTTGAATCGATTCTGGACTCAAAGTAACGAAATATTTATTACTTAGGATACTATTAATAAAAAGATGGCGACATTGTATAATGACTCGAAGAAAAAAATGGGTGGTAATGTGACTTTCCACATAAAAAATAGCCTTAAAATATTAGTTTTGCTTAGAAAACAGTATTTAGTTACAAAATTAACAAAAAAGTAAAACATTTTAAAATATATGCAAATAAATGTACTTGTATATACATTTATATAACTTTTGCATACATGTATAAGCTGCTCAGTACTAAAAATAGTACACGTAACATAAACAATAGATTAACAATAGAGCTACAATTGATTATCAAATAATTATTTTGATATAAAAACCTTAAAAAAGAGGTCGTGATAATCAATATCCATGAATGGCCACATTAGCAAAATGCCATGCTATTGTTTAAATTTGCATAACTCAAAATATATACGGTCAAATAAAATATTAATTAGCAAATAATACATATATATTTATTTCAAAAATACATATATATTTATGTGATAATATAATACGCTCAAGTTTAAGAAAAATGAAGAAATAAGTGTAATTAAATGCTAAAAAGTACCTCAAAAATGTTTCGAAATACTAGAAAGTAAAAATGCGTTATAATAAGTGCTGATTATTGGTATATTAGCGTCACATGGTGTAACGGCGAGCTATTGAATAAATAATTCCACAAATAATCATTAAGATTCGCTATATAATAGTGGAGATATTAAGGGAGGCCACACAATATATACACTTATGGCCATAATACCATCTTCTCCTCTATTTAAATGTAAAGCAAATTTATAATATAAATGTAAAGCAAATAATTAGTGACATATACATATATGTACATTGTACGTATATACAAATATACCAAACTACGTTACATTATACGAGATATCAAAAGCTAAGCCAATTTATGTAGAAAATATTCAAATTTTCATCGATTAGTTAGTTTCTCTTCTTTATTTACAATATGGATATTTATGTCATTAAATATCGAATCAGCTAAGTTTGATTAAAAATAAATTTTGTCAAATGCTTGCTACACAAATTTTTTCGACAAAAAGGCAATTTAACAGCAATTTGATGCAAATTCTATTATATTCTGTTGTAATGTCAGCAAATTAATGACAGATGCACAATAAAATCTATTGACGTAACATGATAATGACAAATTGTCGGCTAAACCAAAGCAACTGACAACTTGATAGCAAATTGACAGCAAAAACGATTAAAACCCAAACCGATTAAAGCTTTACTTGGTTTTTTCTGTCAATTTGCTGTCTGCTTAAGTATGCAGGCTTTGCTAGCAAAGTACGAATTTATTGCTGACACACAGATCGTACCGGACTTGTCATCAATTTCTGATCGAATTTGACCCTAATTTGGCGATCGATAGTTTGCTTATACATATAAATCAATGTATTTATATATTGAGTCGTAATTTACAATATTTACATTTCTGACTAAAAATTTTGCTTAAATTTCTTAAATAAATTATTTTTAATGGTTTCTAATACACTGCATACGTACAATATAAACGCAAATTGACATTTACCACATAAATATTAATATATACTTATATTTATTATGTATTATATAAATATAGGCGTGTGTGTACGTGCACGTGTGCAATATATTAAATATTCATATCTAGAGAAAGTACATTGGTATATATTTCATTTCATTGACAAAAAAAGAAAAGAATTCAGAATTATTGTACAAATATGTGTTGCGTAAAAAAATATCATGTTAACAATCTCTCAAGCAATAATGTTGATGAATCGTGCTCCATTGTAAAGCGAGACGCTGATGAAATCATGGATAATCTCACGCGCATCAGTACGTATCTTGGTTAATCGATCGCTGTCGGCCAACAATCTTCGGTGTTTTTTGATTCCATCACGATCTTCGTGCCGAATCTGGACACGATAATAATAGTCCTGAGAGTATATGAAGCAGCCTGTTATAGCTAGTGTCATCGAGTTCTCATCGAAACTCATCATGGTGAACACGAACAATATCCTCGTGGCATTTGCCATCACCTTTCTGGCCTCTTTATCTCTGAGTTCGGCTTACGCCAAGCACAACTTAGATACCCCTAAGCATTTCGATCGTGAACTTGGACCATTTCTTCGGGAAAAGAGAGAGAAGGAAGCCGAAGTATTCGATCTAAGAAATAATAATCCTTTGGAATTAGAAGAAGAACCGTTAGAGCCAAAATCCATCTATGAGAGAAGAACGCTCGAAGAAGAGGCAAAGGACGTTAATAAAAGTGAGGAGCAGGAGAAACTGAATATCAAGCCTAAAACAAACAACGATATTGCAGAAGAAGAGGGAGATGCTCAGGTAATATGATATATAATATGATAACATGAAATATATCATTTATTTATGGTCAGAATGAAATAATGAGCCAGAATGAAAATAAATCTAAATTCGATTCTCTCTTCTTTCAGGATGACGTATTTTCGTACAGAAGTATGCACGATCTTATTCAAGCATTGATTCTTGCGGATGAAGAGGACATTGCTGAGAGATTGCAACAATTGCGAGAGGTAAAGTGTGTATTATCATTACAATACCATATACAATACTATATACAGCAGCAATGTAGAATTTATTAAATTTAGCAAACCTCATTTGAGAGAAACTTGCAAAATTATTCATATTTTATTCATATTTAAATAATGGAGAAAGAAGACTGAAGTAAAAAAAGGACAGAAAATACATATAGTTAATATATAATCTACGATGATTATTATTATATAGTATTATATATATTATATTATAATGTGTCACATAATATATTTCAAAATTTTCAAAATGGAAACTTGACAAAATGGAAATGACGTGCTGGTTAAATGACTTAAAGGTCTTTATCTTTAATTCGTTTGCAGAATACTACGAAATCTGAGAGGTTTAGTAATTTGCCGAAGCGTCAAGCGGTTGCATCCGCAGCCGCAGCCGCAGCCGCAGCCGCATCAAACGGACTCGTCGGAGCGAATCCGTGGGATGTCATTCCTCTGGTCAATCTGGATGCTCACTCTTGTGAAGTCGAGGCTTTCTCACACGGTCACTTTCATCTATCGGGTACGATCGTGCACGAGTTCTTCTGTGAGCTGAGGAAATTTTGGCACTACAACCTGATTGCCTTGCGGAATTTGAGGTCCGGGCTTAGCTTGGGGCCATTGATAGATGAGGATGTCTCCGGCAACATTTTTGGCCGCTTGTTTCATCACACCTCGCATCTTCTCCACGTCGTTATCAAAGAACCCCATCATCTGCTGATTTTGCCCGACATAATTCAAGATGCCGTACCGTTCCCTAGCATTATTGGTGCCATTCACCGGATCAAATACGTCTTCTTCAAAGTGCTGCAGTTTGGGTTCAATCTCTTCCGCACACACGTTCGTCACGTCCTTGTACATTTGTTCTCTCATCTACGTTTGGGCCTGCTGCATCACTTGGGAAGATTCAGCTCGATACTTCCGCTGGAGGAGATAGTCGCAGAACCGATCGTGTCTACAGCGGCGTCTGCGGTGTCCACGGCGACGGCAACGGCGACTGCGACTGCGGCCACCAGTGATAGCTCAGTCGTTGTTCCGGATTATGAGACATCATTGGCGGAAGTCCTATCTTCGTTCCGCGGCTTCTACCACGGTTACCACGCGTCTGGAGTACCTCATCTAATTAGAACTGGTATAAGAGGCATTTCTTTCCCCTCGGCGTTCTCCAGAATCGGCTCGTACTTGTCACCCTTCTGTGGTAACTTTGGGTACGGACCGATTGAACAGAGCACCACAGTGACGACGTCCAGCGCGTCGAGTTCCGTCGCTATTGGTAGTGGCCCGGTAGTAAGCCCAGTGATAGAACCGGTAGCACCCGTCGTTCCTATCGAGACTGAAATTGCGAGCTCCTCGGCGTCCGCTACCGCCACCGCCACCGTCGCCGAGACGCAGCCGGTATTTTCCGCTGGACCGACGATAGCGGAAGTATCACCGATAGTATCAGGCTATCCGACTGCGTCCCTGATTCAACCGGAAGTCGTGCCCAGCGTTTTGGAGAACAACGTGGCAGCCGCCTCCGCTGCGGCTGCTTCTTCAGCGGCAAACGTTATCTCGACCCCTGTTGTTGGACGAGTGCCATTCAGCCTGCCGTGGCGCAGATACGGACCGAGCCTGTCCACTGTCGCACCCGCGGCAGCGACCGCGACTGCAGCCGCAAGCGCGTCCGCTTCCACGGGAGGTGATCGCACCGTGCTCGGACCGTCTCCATATCTGGGCCTTGATCGCAGAATCAAATATCCACTGATTCGTTCGCAAGTCTTACGTCCCGTCGTGGTTCCGTCATCGGCTGCCGCCTCATCAGCCGCCGCATCAGCCGCCGCATCAGCCGCCGCATCTGCCGCCGCATCGACCTCCTCGGCTGCCGTGGCTAGCAGCTCTGCCATTTCCTCGGGCGGTTTTAACATCGTCCTGCCCAGAGAACAGATAGTTAGCGCTCTCGGTTATGACTACCTACTGCCGGGCGACATTATTTCGGTCACCCTGAGGAACAAATCGAGCCTGTTCGGCCGCGTACTCGATGCCACCAGCCCAATCACGTTCAGTTTCCTAAGACCGAAAATACGTGCCTCTTTTCTCCACCACGGTGGACGGATCTGGAAGCTCCTGCCTAAAGACTTCAGGGATCCCGAGTGCTATAGGAAATTTAACAATCCTCTACTCTTGCATTACGGTCTTTAAACATCATTGTGTATCTCATGACTAGTCCTGCATTATTGCCGACACGTACCAAACAATCGAATTGTAACCGCTGGAGTCTCAATCATGAATAAAGATGTGTTGAAATTGATTGAATTTACGTTGATTGAATTAATTTTTTCTCACAACAATTTCTCATTTTAATATTATATACCCAGACAACGGTACATCCAAAATGCGAACGTAAAATGGTTTGAAGACGTTTCAAAGATTGCTTTAAGATATATTATAAGATGTCTTAAAGCAATCTTTCAGATACCTTCGAGATATCTTATATCCGCATTTTGAACATAATGTTGCCTGGGTCTTTAGTTTTGCGAGTGTTACACTTATCCGTCTCGATATTCGAATTCGAGAGAGTAGCATTAGCTCAACGTTAACGTGCATAAAAGTGTTTGTTATTTTTAGTATTATTCATTTAGGTGTTTTCTTTTACTTTCTTTCACTTTGAAATACTTGCGGCAATTTTTAATGAAATATACGACGGTAGAAACAGACTTTATATGCAATTTGCAAGCATCGTCTTTATCGCGTACGTTTACACAAATGCCGTGAAACATATACAATTAATGATCTAAAGAAAATATTCGTTTTAAATAAAAAATTTTTTTTTTAGTACGCGCGCTCAATAAAACATAAAACTTTCATCAAAATCAAATAAATGCAACGCGTATACAATATGTACATACCGGTACGACGAAAGACAAATGTATTTTACAAGGTTGGATAATAACTGCAGTTAATTAGTTAATTAGTTAAAAGTTATAAGTAAAAAGGTTACTAACTTTTAACTTAATTTAGTTAATTTTGAATGAATGGACTTTTAACATCAACTGATTATTTTATAAAACACATTTTTTTAACTCTTTTCTAATTTTACACGTGTTAAAATATTTTTTATCTTATAAAATTTTAAACATTTTAAGAGATATTAAATTTAAAGAGATTTTTTTTTTAATTTTTAACACTTAAAGAAATATTATAATAAAAATGACTACTAATTTTATCTGTTCTGAAGAAAATAACAAATATTCCTAACCCTTACCTACGATTAATAGTTGAATATTAATTTTAAGAGAAGATAGTAGAGATAAGATTAATTATATTGTTTTTAATAGGTATACAGAGTGGTCCATCAAAAACGAAGCAGACTGAATAATTTCTACAAACATAATTTTCCGGAAAAAAAAATGCAAAAACAGATTGATTTGCGTTGGGAGGAGGACATCTTTCGGCGTATAATTCTTTTTTCAACTTCAACCCTCTAAGCGGTAATGCCAATCCCTAAAAAATTTCAAATGAGAAAGGGAGTCAAATGATACATCATTAGAAAAGTCATCTTTCAATTCTCTACATTCCTACGTTTTCTTTCCTTTTTTAAAATTCGATCAATTCGTTTAGAAGAATATAGAATGTTAAATCTGAAACAAACAAATCAATCAAGTTGTAGATCCTAAAGTCATCTGTATTACTAATATGCTAAGCGACTATCCCAATCTCGTAGCCCAAATAATAATAAAACGGATAAATTTATATAAAAGTAAATATAATGATATATACACAATATGACAAAACAACGATATATAATAGATTTTAGACATACATATATAATTTGAAACACACAAATACATTAAATTTTATACATAGAGTAGCGAGAAAATTATTAATACGAGTATATTGAATAAAGATTATATTATAAAAACTATTAATATTTACAGTTTTTAATATAACTTGTATCATTAATTAAATCATATGAGGAATAATTGATAAATGAATTGTTGACAAAATGTATTTGTTTATGTGTACATCGTACAATCTGCAAGATTGTCATCACTGATTGATGATTTGATATAAAAATTAATTCATATTTTTCATACTTTTTATATATTATAATAAAATATTTCGAGCAAAGAAATATTGTTATTGTCAGGCGTTATGACATTTAGTATATATAATTTCGTTGAATAATTAACAGTTTCAATTCATCATTTATCATGCGCATTAATTATCACATGAAAGGACGCTATTATTAGTTATTAGCTCAGCTGTACCATAAAGTTATTAGCTCAGCTGTACCAGCTAAATATAATAACGGTTGGCAAATAATAGCTGGAATATAACAGGCAGAATAAACACGTTTTGGCTAATATATAAGCGTTGAATCGTCACCGCGCACTACAATTTGCTGATTTCTCTCTGATAGAGAATTTGGCACAATATCTCTTCAATCTCGTCACTAAGTTATTTCTTTTAAATCGTGATGGTACGTGTTACTCTTTTAGTGACCGTTCTGGCGGCTCTGTATTACACGAGCCAGGTAAGTTATGTTTCGCAAATGCAAAAAATTGTTTTGCGATTCAGAAATTTTGAATATTGTAATTATGCTAAAATCGAGATTATAAATAATACATCTTTTTCAGAATAATCTTAATTTTATTATACTTAAAATCAGGTTACTTTAAATAACAAAATATATATCATACTTTGAAAAATAATTAAACCTTGTTTTTATCAATCGCTTGTTAGGCTTATAACCTGGCTCATATCCCGGCTCAAGTTGGAAATACGGGATTTGAATTGCGCAAGGAAATCTCTGATCAGATACAACCAATACTTGACCTTATTCCTAAGGAAGTGCAAGACAAAATTGATTTTAAGAACAAATTACCTTTTGAAATTTTTGAAC
Source organism: Trachymyrmex septentrionalis (assembly GCF_001594115.1). NCBI lineage: Eukaryota > Metazoa > Arthropoda > Insecta > Hymenoptera > Formicidae > Trachymyrmex > Trachymyrmex septentrionalis. The sequence goes on from NW_017305029.1 coordinate 144,910, forward strand.
AACTTGTCAATGAGGCCGAGAAAGGGAAAACGACTGCCATAAACATATTCGAGAAAGCTAAAGAAAATGCCAAGAAACTGTTCCAAGAGGGACAGAATGTAAACCAAGTTTTCGAAAAGCTCAAGAATGTGGAAGAAGAAATCGTGACAAATTATCAGTATGCACTGAATAATAAAATTCAAAACATTAACGATACTCTCATCGGGAAGTTAATTAAGGAGGAATTGAAGCCGAAACTGCAGGAGAAACTCGATTCATTTCAAGGAAAGGTAAAAGAGAATACGGAGGTATTAAGAAAGAAGCAAAGTGACGGTGAATCTTATGGCATCGGAATCGGAAATATCCTAAAGGAAGGCAAAAGTATTGTGAACGGTGTTCAAGACAAACTGACAGGAAGCTCGAAGAAGATTATGGATGATGCCAATGAGATCATCGAGAAATTTAAAGAAAATCTGGACGAAATCCTGAAGAAGAGTGATAAAGTGAAAGAGTTGAAAAACATTCTCGATAAATCCTTTGACGAATTAAAAGAAGCAATAAAGAACGATGAGGCCGGTAAGGTAAAGAGATCGGTCAGCGATGTTATAAGGGATAAACAACAGGCAGGAGGACTCTTGGACATGACCAACAACCTCTGGAAGGAAATAAAAAACGGAGCGAAGAATATCGGAGACAATAGAATAGATTCTATTAAGAATGCCTTAGATAACATAAAAAAGTTGCTGGATGACGAATTGGCAGCAGAAAAGGAGACGAAAGGAGATGTTAAAGAAAATACTGAAGAAGCAATAAAGAATGTCAAAGATGAGACCGGTAAGGTAAAGAGATCGGTCAGCGATATTATAAGAAATAAACAACAGGCAGGAGGACTCTTGGACATGACCAACAACCTCTGGAAGGAAATAAAAAACGGAGCGAAGAATATCGGAGACAATAGAATAGATTCTATTAAGAATGCCTTAGATAACATAAAAAAGTTGCTGGATGACGAATTGGCAGCAGAAAAGGAGACGAAAGAAGATGTTAAAGAAAATACTGAAGAAGCAATAAAGAATGTCAAAGATGAGACCGGTAAGGTAAAGAGATCGGTCAGCGATATTATAAGAAATAAACAACAGGCAGGAGGACTCTTGGACATGACCAACAACCTCTGGAAGGAAATAAAAAACGGAGCGAAGAATATCGGAGACAATAGAATAGATTCTATTAAGAATGCCTTAGATAACATAAAAAAGTTGCTGGATGACGAATTGGCAGCAGAAAAGGAGACGAAAGAAGATGTTAAAGAAAATACTGAAGAAGCAATAAAGAATGTCAAAGATGAGACCGGTAAGGTAAAGAGATCGGTCAGCGATGTTATAAGGGATAAACAACAGGCAGGAGGACTCTTGGACATGACCAACAACCTCTGGAAGGAAATAAAAAACGGAGCGAAGAATATCGGAGACAATAGAATAGATTCTATTAAGAATGCCTTAGATAACATAAAAAAGTTGCTGGATGACGAATTGGCAGCAGAAAAGGAGACGAAAGGAGATGTTAAAGAAAATACTGAAGAAGCAATAAAGAATGTCAAAGATGAGACCGGTAAGGTAAAGAGATCGGTCAGCGATATTATAAGAAATAAACAACAGGCAGGAGGACTCTTGGACATGACCAACAACCTCTGGAAGGAAATAAAAAACGGAGCGAAGAATATCGGAGACAATAGAATAGATTCTATTAAGAATGCCTTAGATAACATAAAAAAGTTGCTGGATGACGAATTGGCAGCAGAAAAGGAGACGAAAGAAGATGTTAAAGAAAATACTGAAGAAGCAATAAAGAATGTCAAAGATGAGACCGGTAAGGTAAAGAGATCGGTCAGCGATATTATAAGAAATAAACAACAGGCAGGAGGACTCTTGGACATGACCAACAACCTCTGGAAGGAAATAAAAAACGGAGCGAAGAATATCGGAGACAATAGAATAGATTCTATTAAGAATGCCTTAGATAACATAAAAAAGTTGCTGGATGACGAATTGGCAGCAGAAAAGGAGACGAAAGAAGATGTTAAAGAAAATACTGAAGAAGATACTGAAAAAGATACTGAAGAAGATACTGCAGACGATACTGAAAATTAATTAATTCTCTCTCTCGGCTGCGATATCAGAAACATAATTCTTATTACCTTAATTATATTCAAAATTAATGTGTGTTCTTGGGAGAAGCCACAAACTGGAGTTTTAATTTCAAAAATTCTTTGGAATTCCGTAGTTTCTTCAATAATTTGATATTTTACAGAAAATTTCGCCTAGTGAGCAAAATCTATAGCACATCTCCTATCTCGATTTTCAAGTGTCTTGACGCTAATTAATCTTTTAATTAACCTGATTGTATGGTACGAGTATCTTCGTCCTGTTAAAGTCTGTAGTCTTACCTACAAGGATATATATGTATCTTTTTCAGGCTCATCCAAGTTATGTAACGCTTATCACAATTGTATTGATTCATGAACACAAATAAAAATACACGCGTGTTTTAATATAATATAACAAAATTCACTTTATCCCCAAAGCACATACACTCTAAAAGTTTTAATAAAATAAAAAAGATGCCGCTATATATAACATATATAGAGGAAAAGATAGTATTATAATATTCTATTTTATATAATAACTTGGTTAATGATTTAATTTTAATTCAATCAATATTTAAATTTAAAACTTGACAATTACATTTGTCAAAATGTTGCCCAATCGATTCTGAACTCAAAGTTACAAAACATTTATTACTTAGGACGTTAAATAACATGTGTCTCTTTGGGCGGTCTTATCTCGCCGCGCGCTTGCATTTGGCGGTAAGTTGAGCAAATTTGGAAATTTTCATAAATTAATATAACTCGTTAACTAATGTGAAAAATGCAAAATGGTAGAGAACTTTTCTACTTACAATTAGTTTAGTCCATTTTGCTTCTATGAGAGAGTTTTATCATTAATTATCAGACACCCTGTATATATGTTTGTGTGATAATACGCTCAAGTTTAAGAAGAATGAGGAAGTATGTGTAATTGAATGCTAAAATGTACCTTAAAAACATTTCAAAAATGTAAAACATTTCTAAAAAGTAAAAATGCGTTATAATAAATGCTAACTATTGTGTATTAGCATATATATAGTATATTAGCGTTATGATAACAGTGATAGTAACAGCAAGAAAAAAATTTTATAAGTATAATTACTATAGAATTTGCTATCTAATATTAGCGGAGATATTATAAGAAAGCCATTACATCTACACAGGCCATAATATCATCTTCTCCTATATGTATGTACTTATACATATATGTGTATGTTGACGAAATTATTTCCATTATTAAACATACTTTATGTTTATCAGATAACATTAAAAGCAGACTTAAAACACTAACATAATTTTAAATTGATTCACAAATCGTTTATCTCTATCAAATATTCGAGTAAAGGAAGAAGATAGGAAAAAAAATTCATTAAAGCAAATAAAAGTTATGTCAATTAAGTCAAGGCTTTTAATAATCAACGATAGTCGTTAGGTTGAAGCTTTAAATAAACAACTCGCTATGCCATTAAAAGATTAGAATTATCCGAAGTATACAAATGTCATATTGGCATATAATTGATCATGAGTAAGTTAAACAAAATTTCATGAAAATAATAGAATTTTTTCCTTCATATTTTTTAAATATTATTTTCTGTTTTTCTCAGCTTTACAGAGATAGAGAGAGAGAGAGAGAGAGAGAGAGAGAGAGAGAAAATTAAATTATAACAAAAAAAAATTGAATTTACTTTTTTGAATAATCAATTCTTGAGTATTGTTATTTATCTTTTTATAAGAAAAATAGAAGTTTATAACAAATGTTAGTGTTTGTAACAAATGTTGTTGTTTATCGTACAAATTACATCTAACATTCATGATATTCGTATAATATTACACATACATACATCTATGTTACATTTGGTTTGATGGAAAAATTGCCCGAGTTCACTGTGCCCGTTGCACTCCGGCTTGAAACGGCCCTGAAATATATATTATAGAGTGTTAAATATATGATAGCAAATAAACACTGTTTGGAAAAGACTATAATCTTTCTGCTCCTCGCTCTTAAAAAGTGTGAGTTGGACGTCATTCCGGAATCAGCAATTCGGTTGCACATATACCTATGTACATACATGTACATTTGTCTAAAATATACATATTTACCCGGTTGATGTAACGTTTCATTGGAGGGAGGAATAGATGGCAGTTAAAATTGATAATAGCAATCTCGCCTTGAACTTTGACTTTTTCATCCGGAACCATCAATTCGTTTTGAATCGTGTGTAAGTCGATTATAATAAACCTCATTATAAACTGTTTATAAATAACGGAAATGTCCTTTGTTACAGCAAAATAAAATATCAGACAATTACATTAAATTATGCATTTTTATTAAATAAAGTTATTAGTTGTGGTAGCAAATTTTTATTATAAACATTCTCCAAGATAAAATATACATTATAAGCTGCATCAAAGAAAGAGAGAGAGAGGGGGGGGGAGGGAGGGAGAGGGAGAGTCGGCGGTACGCTTATCTGGAATAAGAGATTTCCTTTCGGAGGGTTTTCTCTAATAAATTATTATAAATCTCAGTGTACGAAAGCATTCTCTGATAAGATGTATCCTTTATCGCATAAATTTGTAGAAAGGAGCCTAATATCTCTTTTCTAGAAGAAACTATAAAAGTAACTATAAAAGTAACGTTATTGTTTACAAGTTGATTTTGATTTGAAATTCTTGTACTCTTAGCGATTATTGACTTCACGGATTGTTAAATTTTATAATCTATTTATTTGATTCTATCAACAGGTTATTAATTTGGGACGTGCTTATTTTATGTTATTAATTGGTTGATTTATTAATGCTGCTAATCATTCTATGTTTACTTCGTTCTTAACACACACACACACACACACACACACACACACACACACACACACACACACACACACACACACACACACACACACACACAC
>NW_017305029.1:150040-155758 GCF_001594115.1 Trachymyrmex septentrionalis
GTATATAAGATTTAGCTTGACTTGGAAATACAATCAGAGAATGATGAATTACCGTGATTTTTGAAAAACAGTTAAACTTAAGTTAAAGGTATCAACTTAATATTAAAATCACAAATTGAGCAAGTATTTCTCAATTATTCCATCTCTCTCTCTTAAGAAGAAATAATAAATATTTGATATTAAAGTGTTATGAAAAGATTTTAACAAAATATTTGCAAAGAATTAAGTATTATAAGCTTTATAACAACAATTGTAAATGAAGAATTAACTATCGTGCGCATTTAATAAAGAATTACTAATTATAATTAATTTTAATTTTTTTTAATAAATATAAAATCCTTGCTAAACGTATAATAACAGTTTGTTCCAACTAAGTAAAACACGTACACACACAATTGTGTGTGTGTGTGTGTGTGTGTGTGTGTGTGTGTGTGTGTGTGTTTACACATTACGAAAAGAAATTTAAAACTTTTTTAAGTTAGGTGTTTATTAATCAATTCAAATTTTGACAAAAAATTTTATACGTACGTATGTACATTAAATTATTAGAGTCAACGTATGTATATCAAATTTCTCTGCAGAAAAGATTTATTAAAGAGATCAACCTATTATTTTTTTAAAGACAACGTCATTAAAAATAATTTTAGAATAAAAATTATAATTGCCATAAAGAAATAATATTCAATATAATATTATAATAATAATGAATATAATACAATATAAAATAATCACGTAAAACTTGAGTTGTAAATAGCAATAAGCTTCGTTTCTTTTATCTATTTATCATTATTTGTATTAGTCGAGCAACATTTTAGGAACAAAATTAAAAAATGAGCTTTATATAAGTATTTGAAACAAATACTGTTTCTGGAAATGCCAAGCATCTTAAAGCAAGCGCAGATTCAAATAAGTATATATAAGTATATGCCTTCTATGCAGCGAGAGAAACGTAGGTCGTTGTCGTCAAAGTGAGATAATAAGCACTTTGCCCTCTTCGATAAGAAACGCCTATAAAAGGGAGTATAATCCTCCATCCTACGCATCAGTTGTTTCCTAATCGACCAAGGAGAAAATACCAACGTGAAATGAGATACTTACATTCGCTTATCTTAGCCGTCCTCTTGGTCACAACAGAGAGCAAGGTTGTACCAACTAGTGATGTCGAGAATCAGCAGACTGACACGCAACCTCTTCAATTGTCCGACCACATCAGAGAGGCCCAAAATCTCATCAACAACTTGGGCGCTCAACTTCAACAGCAGCTAAATCCCAATCAAAAGGATTTCAATACAGCTATCCAGGAGGGAACCACCAACTTAGTTAGTAATGTCCAGATGTTCTTCAAGAACATGTCTGATGAGGTAAACTCGAATTTTTATTATTTATTACACATTTACACACACACACACACACACACACACACACACACACACACACACACACACACACACATATTTTTTTTACATACTTGGTACATTAAATGTATTTTATTGCAACTCGACTAAGCAAATGTTCAAGCGATTGTTAAAATGCATTTTGTATTTCGATATTACAATTTTAGAAATTATTCGTTTAGTATGTTACAACTCGTTCTTTTAAATGTAATCTTCTATATGAAGATTAAAGGCTGACTTATTTGTTCGCAGTATCGGCGCGCTATATTCTTACTATCTAGAGACCTAGAGTATATAAGACGTATATTTTCGAAATTAGAGATAAAAAAACATCGCCGCACCGGCTAATTTTTCACGTAGAGTGTAGAGATAGAGGATTGTTTACTCTCTGAACAAATTGGCAAGAGAAAAGCCGACTAACTTATTAATCTATTCTTTTAAATTGATCCTCAAAGAGACAATCGATGTGAATAAGCAAAAGAGATAATCGCGATCCATATCGAAATCAAAAATGAGAAAATTTACAGTGCAATTTATGTACATACAACGATTCGAAGTATCGTTTGTATCGATGCGTTACATATAATATAACAAAAAATTATAATCTTATTTAATATACAATGAGTGCAAAAAGTATTCGTACAGAGAAAATATTTTTTAAAAAAACTTTATTTTTTAAAAGTAAATATTATCCAGCGAGAAATGAGTCATCGAATTAATGTCAAATCAATACGATTTCAACACCAATTCGATATCGATTCGACGATTAACTGACGATCATTTCTTATTGGGTAATTAACAATTTATTCATAAAGAATAATATAGATTGTATGTTTCTTAAAATTATATATACCAAAAAGATACACATTAATTATCGAAAATATATCATCTGAAAGATAAACGAAAATTTTATTGTTTGGATGCTCAAAAAGTATTCGTACAGGCGAGAAATTTCTAAAATTGAGAAGCTTCTAAAATCAGGAATGCTCGTTTGTTTATGTTAGAACCAAATATATTTATTGCTAATTAAAATATACTCATAAAATTGCTAATTAATGTTTATTTTTTACAAATAAGACTTTTTTTACAAAAAATTTCCTTGTACGAATACTTTTTGTTCTCACCGTATATGTTATTATAACCTGTCTGTGTGTATCAAAAACATAAACAATTACAAGTAATTTAACTTTATTATTACACTGACACGTTTTATTTCTGTACTTAGACAATAGAAAAATTTACTGATCCTAAATGTATATATAAGGAGCAGTCTTTCAAAATGCGTTTTGTCCAAAATTTAATTTTCAAAAAATGAAAAAGAAGGCCAAGGAAACTCTCTTTGCGCGCTTTACAGAAAATAATAATTTGCCAATAATAATATAAAATGTGAAATGTTCAACAAAATTGCTAAACAGTTGCTAAAAATGTTAAACAAGTACATTTTGTTCGTCTTTAGTTAAAGGACATAATGCACTTTGAATATCAAGATTTTTTTCAACACATAAATTGATGATGTATAAATGCTTTTAGAACATCGTAGAGTAGCTTAAGATATGAGTCTCGCAACATTAAATATTATGCCTTCTTTAACTAAAAAAATGAAATTTTGAACAAAATGCATTTTGGAAGTCTGCTCTTCATATATATACCTTTTCTTGTCAAGAATGTTGTATTTAATAGCTTATATACTTGAGAAACATCGTGCGCGCTTAAAATTGAATGATTCGATACTACATAATAATGTTATCTCAATTTTTTTTGGTTACGTATTTTCTATTAAATAAGTGTTGCTAAAAATAAAATATTGTTACAAAAATTAAATATTGTGCGCTATATTATTTCAATAATTGAGATAAATTTTAATGCAGTTTGCGCACCATGCCTTAATTTGTATCTTGTTTTTACATCTGCGTACATTTAATTATACAATATTTCGCATACATCTTTCGATATTGTACTGTGAATTTTTTTGAGAAAAATTCTGTGTTTTTTTTAAAACTTGAGAAAAAACATTCTTGGCTGTTCGCACACATGATCGATCGTTTCGCAGATCAAGGCTAAGAGTCCTGAATTGGAGAGCGTTTGGATAAGTATGAAGAACAAGCTGTCTGAAACGTTCAACAATTTAAACGTCAATCCTGAGACAACGGAGCAGATGAATCAGCTGAGTGCCAAGTTCCAAGAGGGTGTTCAGACTCTTGTGTCAGAATCAGAGAACACCGCTAAGACCATCAGCGAAAATTCCAGCAAGGTTCAAGAAGGTATCGCCAAATTTACTAAACAAGCAATCGACATCGCCGTGCAGGCTTCGCAAAGCCTGAGCAATCAGTTGCAGCAGGCCACGACACCACAACCAGAAAATTAAGAATATTAAATTATTCCTGCAAATTACTAGTGTGCGTAACATCTTGGATAAATTTGTGAGAGATTTAATTTCGTCAAGTCAGCCAAGTCTGCGTAATCTCGTGTCGTATTATAAATATACTTGATAGCTGATGAATAATTAATAAAAGTACTTGATCGTTGTTATTGTGATCTTTATTTGTTTCCCTAAATTATCACATTATTATCACATCACTGTTCCGATAAGATATCTATTCCTTAATACTCTTAATATGTGGTTCTCACTGTAATAATTAAAATCTGCATTTAGGCCGATATTTTTCATAGTTGGATGTTATATTTAAGTCTTAAGTACAGTCTTAAAATGTCATGAAATAGAGGGTCGTATTAGTATCTTAAAATATTATTTATAAGATAGTCTTAAATTAAGAACGAACTATGAATACCGTCCTTGGAATCACTATCTTAGATTTACACTGTCTTTCTTTTCTATTAATGAACCGATTCGCGTCACGGAATCGATGTATCTATATGTATATACATATAACTTTGGAGATAATTAGTAGTATAAATTAATCAACAGTTAATTAAAAATGAAATTTTCGTATACAATAAAAGCTGGCTATATGATTTACGTTAATCGTACAGCAATTTAGTATTAAATCTCGTTTTAATAATTTTATATCGTCTACAAATAACACAGCAGCGTCTCTATAAAGCGCTAAAAAAGCGCTTATATATACTTTTTTTTAGAGATTTCTTAATGCTTTGTAGGCGCTGTGCTACTTGAATAGTTTAGAAAAAAAAATATATTAACCCAACAGTCGTTTTCCTCAGAGAATGTAATCGATATTTCTCGATAATCCGCTATATAATTATAAATGTCCACTTGATGGTTTCATTTCTTCTTCTTTCGGAAAATATCGATCAATTTACAAAAATTTTAGCGATTCAGTTCATGATTCTCTCAAAGCCGCATGTATCTTAAAATAGTAGGATTAAATTGCTGCAGGTTACTTCCGTCGGATAAATCGATATGGCACGTATGATGATTACATTGAACGCAAATAATAATTCAAAGAATAAAGAAGTAAGATTATATGTATATAATTATACATATGTGATAAAATAAATATTATCCTAGATGTACAAACAAATAATAGAAAGCTATACATATTATAGAGAGCAGAGAACTATACATATTATATATACATATGTATATAAATGTTATATCATATCGAATGTATAAAAGATCTGAACTTTAGATCTGGGTTTGCGGCAATTAAATTAATTATTGCGGTAACAGTACGTGTCATTGTAATAAATACAGAGATTTATATTGGTAACGTATACCACAAATACAAAATTTCTATATTTATTATTTATTATCTCATATAATGTATTAGTAGCAATGAGTGAGGGGTGAAAGCACAAGTGCACAAAATATGATATCGATATTTTCTCAAATTTAGCACTTTTTATAATTGATCGTATTGGAAATTCGTATTCGTAGAATTCTTTTGTTACGTGAATAGTGAACGTGAAATTGAATCAAAATTAAAAATGATTTTCCGGATAATCACTGTTGATGCATCGTGACGTTTATCATATTTCCTGCGAACAGATAAATATTTGCAAACGCGTGCTTGGTAATCAATATGAATATATATATGATCTTATAACGATGTCAAGGAGCAGAATTTTCGTATCACAACGATATCGATAAAAATATCGTCAATATCACATTTTAAATATCACATTCTGCGTTAATTTTAAATTAATGATTTAAAATAAAATTCAAACGCACACTATAATTATAATAATTAATTAATTATTAATACATCAGACAGCTCTTATCTCTCAAATGTATTGTGTGACATGTAATTTTAGATATTATACAATATTAGATAATAAAGAATGTGTACACACGCGCGCGCGCGCGCGCGCGCACACACACACACACACACACACACACACACAC
>NW_017305029.1:155858-160617 GCF_001594115.1 Trachymyrmex septentrionalis
TTTTCACCCGTTATTGGATTTAGTAACCTAACGACAAAACAAGTAATTACACCTAATCAGCGGATTCCACATTGCTTTCGCATTGCAAACGTCAGTCAAACCCATATACTATAAGAAGAATTTGCTGATGTGACCTATAAATAAAATGTTTTAAATTTTAATTGATATAAAATTGTATTAAAATGATTCAAGATTCATAATCTCTAATTAACAGTATTTCTGACGTATTAAAGTCAGTCTACATATTCAATCAAGTTAATTAATTTTAATGTAAAAAAGATATTAATAAAATTTTAAAAATGATTCCGTACGTCTACACAATATGCAATCGAATGTGCATACATATACGATTCTTATATATAAAAGGATGCAAATCGTCGAATCGTCTCATTGTTAGTTAAGGACCCAATATATTGATCGAATCAACGAGAGTGCATTATTCTTGTCAATTATTATTAATTTTTCAAGAAAAAAAACTTTGGAGTAGACGGTGTTACACGGAGAGATTAGTGCAATTAGCATTTTGACAAAATGGATATATTCTTTGTCTCAGTCTTTGTTATGTATATGGTAAGATCAAATAAAGTAATAGAACTATACATTAACTACTGCATGCGCGAAATTGTCTAATTCAATTCGATCAAAAAGATAATGACTTTATTTTAGTTTACATCAAACACTTGATACGCGTATTAATTAGTAACTTATTTCTGTTAAATTATCTTAATTTTAGCAATGTATTTAAAGAATGATGTACTAAAATTGATATAATAATATTATCCAAATGATTAATTAACTATCATGGATATGTTTAGTTTACATATATATCGCCGAAATTAAGATAATTCAATAGAAAATTAGTAAGTAAAATAGAAAACTAGTTAGTATCCGTATTAAGACGATGTACACTAGGCCAATAGTTATATACTTTTTTAAGAAAAATTAATTTTGTTAAATTTTGCCAGATATCACTTGTAGACGCTGTCGAAATATCGGCGGAAAATAAATCTGAACAATTATCTAGGAATTTACTGAAAAAAGAATCACAATTCCAAACAATATCAGACGTTGACAGATCTGAAAAGATAAATCGTGGATTTGAAAAAATAATCGAGTTGGTCAATGTTTTGGGCCAAATGGACAATTTTGTTTACGACAGAACAAAAAACTTTATTCGCAAGCTCAATGCAATGTACGATATGGACGAAAATAAAATAAATAGATATAGTGGATCTGATTCTAAAATCGTATAATAGAGAACAATTTCTTTAAGATTAAAAAAATGTATGTAATAACTATTATATATATTATGTATGTATATATTTCAATAATTATAATAATGTAATTATATTAATATTCGTAATAAATTATTATATATTTTTAGTTATTATTTATTTTCCATGAATTAATTGAATCTCTATTGGACGATATTAAAATAGATTCTTATTTTAAGATCGTTTTATAAATAATATCTTAAGATAAATAAGACTAATACTGACTGGTTCATGACATCTTAAGATTGTGTGTGTATTTAAAACTGTCTCTGAGTTCCTTCTCTCTTAGTTGTTAATTTTTCTATTTTCGCAGCAGAATGTGAATTTTTTTGTTAATTATTACAATATATACTTATAAAGACAAATAAATAATGTTCTTTTATGTTTTACGTATATCTCTTATACAGAGTATCCAACGTAACGGTCTGCACGATTTTTCTAATATTTCCGACAGTTACAACAAAAGTTGAAAGATAGTAAAATTCTTCCGATTGGTCAATCAAAAGCTTCGAAGCATTTGTAGCGTCAAGTGGACCGTATCCTTATGCTGAATTTACACTGAATCCGATGTGCGTCATACGACGCTCTGCAACTAATCAGAAAAACAGGATTTTGCTTCGTATCATCGATATAGAATTCTGCTTTCTGATTGGTTGCAGAATGTCGTATGACGCACGTCGAATCCAGTATGAATCCAGCATTAGGCCAATATTAAGGCCATTCTACATTGATCGTATCGTAGATGTCGCAAGTCACAAGCTTGTTGCTTCAGCCAATTCGATGCTTTAATTTTAAAGCCGCATGATGCTTACGACGCTTCCGACACTGTGATACAACCAATGTAGAAAGTTATATGCGTGCGTTTTTTACGTACGATAAATTTTTCAAGTCTATCGATTGTTATAGGACAAATAGATCTGAGATTCTCTGTCTTGCAGCCAATTAACATGCTTGAAAAATTCATAATATGATAAAAAATGAACGTATGTAATCGATTCATTCAGTACTACAATCTCAAGCTTTGGGCCTCTATTCTTCGAAAGGAAACGTATACGAAAAATTAGAGAAATACTATATTATATGTAACAGATTTTGTAGTATTTCCCTAGACTTTCATATAAGTTTTTTTTTTGTTATAAGAATAGGGGTCTCTGGGCATCTATTCTCGAAAAGTATCGCGATACGAAAAATTAGGGAAATATAGTATGCGTTACATATATTATAGCACTTCCCTAATTTTTCGATAAAAAGCCTAAGGGCCCTATTTTTGAACAAGTATCGCATACGAAATTAGCAATTCCGTATACAATCGACCAATCACAGTCGAGAAACTATCATTTTTGTAAAAATTAGTTGTATGTGCTCAAGAATAGAGCCCCAGAACCGCTTAATGAGCGCTCAGTGAACGATCGTAATACTGAATGCATTCAATATTGGGTATCATAGGGTATCATACCTATACAGGCTACCATGGTGGAAGAAGACAAGGTTAGGTAAAGAGGCCAGTATTCATAGTCAGTTCTTATATTCAAGACCGTTGTAAGTTTTGTCTTGAGGTGTTACGAACCAATCAGAGGGCATTAGCGTCTTAAGGTGCAGCCACAATAGAAGAAATAAGAAATTAGGAATAAAGCTTTCAACCTATCAGATATTGGATACACTGGAATACACAGTTTCTGATAGGTTGGATTCCTTATTCCTTCCATTGTGGCCGCACCATTACTTAGACGTTACTTTAGACGATCGTAAAATAAGAACTGATTGTGATTGCTTTCCAATTGCAATATTCCTAGATTGGTCTTCAAAAGTTTTAAAGTATTTATAGCGTCAAGTGGACCGCACTCATATTCGTCGATTCTTATTTCTTTTTAAGACCGTCTTAAATAAAGTCTTAAGACGCTAATACCCTCTGATTAGTTCGTGACTTTTTAAGACCGTACTTAAAACGGTCATGAATATAAAGCCAGTTCTACATTAGTTGCAAGCTGATCGCAAGTTTGTTGCGACAGCCAATCTAAAGCTTGCATTTTAAAATCAATGGTTTAATAGATTAAACCGGTTTAAGAAATTTTTTCGCGTTGCATACTCCAACTATGCTTCAACATGTCTTTACCATAGCTCCTACTCATTTTAATGAGCGCATTTGAGTGAGTAGAAGCAGCTATACGGTTGGAGGAAGTAGAAGTGTTGGAGCATGCGACGCGACAAACTTAAGAAATGATTATAAATACCGGCCTTTGATTGGTTCATGAAATCTTAAGCATTAACTTAAGACCATTTTAAATCTTGATCAACGTCTATGGATTTCTCCCTATGAATACTGGCCTATAGCCCGATCTCCAACTTCGATTAAGCTAATTGGTCGATTAAGTGTGTCAACTGTGATTGGTCGATTCTACTGAACAGAAAATCCGATTGATCAGTTCCAATGTAACAATCGACCGATTAGGCTAATCGGAGTTGATTGAGATCGGCGCTATGTTTATAATTCCGCTGAATGCAGTATATGAAAAGCATAGGCAATAGGAACAAGAAGTAACAAATTTCAACCTATCAAAAATGATATATAATGGAATTGACGCTTTTCGATAGGTTGAAATTTCTTATTTCCTGTTCCTATTGTGTTTCCAGCTTATCAAGTGCATGATGTAAACTAGGCCAAAAATGGCAGACTTTCGCATTACTCTTGTAAATCTAGAGCTTTAATTCGAGCCATACAACTGCCACGAGAACGAACGAGCCGGACAGACGTTCACTAGGTGGCGACTGTGTCCAATAGTCACCGTGATCAGGTTGATCAGGCGACTCGTAGGTACGTTGAAAGGTTTGCGAGTCTGTCGTGTATCGTTCTGCCACATGTTGATTAGTTGAAAACAAGGAGAGGTAGAAACGCGCATCTTCACGGATTCTTCGCCGCCACACTTGGCTTGGCACACGTCGTTCCCAGATCGTCATAGTTTGCACTTTACACTCCACGGTCGTCGGTACGTTCTCTCTCTCTCTCTCTCTCTCTCTCTCTCTCACTGTCTCTCTCTCCCCTTCGCTCCTTTCTTCCTTCTCTTTTTCCCTTCCATAGACTAAAGTAAAGCCCCGTTGGTGCCCGTTGAGCTGTAGCCGTAGCATACAATTTTCCGTATTGATACTCTATCATCGAAGAGCAGCAGTCGCGTAGAGCGTTACGTCATAAGTGCGGTCGTAGACAATTGTCGAGAGACGAGCGTGGTGCTTGTTTGAAGCGAGCTTTCGCGCTGACGCCTCGCGCCTTCTGTCGCGCACTTACACCCCCATCAGCGTATGTACATACATATCGCGTACACGCGGCCTCCTTTCGGCTGAGGGATTAAGTACCTTAGTGCTGTGATCGTGACAGCATTTCGCTCCTGTATCGAGCCACGCAATTTTAAACGTAATTTTTCTGTTTGACGAGTTCGTCTTGTGCGTCGTGCGTTAGTTTGGTGCCCACTTTGTAGTGTTTGCATTTGAGC
>NW_017305029.1:160717-167383 GCF_001594115.1 Trachymyrmex septentrionalis
GTTTGACGAGTTCATCTTGCGCGTCGTGCGTTAGTTTGGTGCCCACTTTGTAGTGTTTGCATTTGAGCTCGTTTCATTTCAATATATAACCTAAAAGTCTTCGTGAATGTTGATAGTTGCCTTTTTTTCCACTTCCTTCTCCTTATCCTTTATCTCGTCCTCGTATTCATTTTTGTCTTCATTTTTATTTTTATCTTCACCCTCGTCCTCCTTTTTTTTCATCTCGTCGCGTCAGTCGTCTCTGCAACAAGTCAAGTCGACGAACGTAACGTTGCATAAAGACGTTCGTACATCCCGTACCTGTACCCGTCCCCGTCCACGTCCACGTTCACGGACAAGAAAACGGATATTTTCGACGTCAAGCAGTCATCGGGAAAGTAGTCAAAATTCCGGTCCCTACTAGGAAACAAGAGGGCCTCCAACAAACCGGCGGCAGAAATCCATCAACGATTAGCCAAGAACCATCAAGCAAAATGAACAAGAAGAGGAACCGTACGAATAATAACAGGTACTGCCAATCACTTGGCTTTCCTCGTCAAGATCATAATAGCAGGTATAATATCCAAAACATAGCAACACATAATGACGATTATCTACAAGAAAAAAATAACGTTTTTTTTTCGATCCATGCCTTTTTCCAGATCTCCGCGAGCACGTGGACCACAAGAGAGGAATGTCACAGCGGAGGGAGTTTATAACAATGCTCATTTTATGCATGCGGTTACTAGCCACGTTGGCAACACCGTACAGGTAGTGGATGACAGACGACTATGATATATAATATTATTCAAAAGAATAATTTGTACATACAATATGTTGCTGCTTGATTCAATGTTAAATTTTTTTCTTTGTTTTCTATTACAGATTCAAACTCAAAATGGCTCGGTGTATGAGGGCGTGTTTAGAACGTTTTCGAGTCAATTTGACGTAGTGTTGGAATTAGCTCATCGTGTAGAGAGTTCCGGAAAGATTTGCGTAGATAGCGTAGTAGAGAAATTAATTTTTAAACCACAAGACGTTGTTACTATATCTGCCAAGGATGTTGATTTAGATTATGCTATAAGAGATACTTTTCAAACGGACACAGCCATTAGTAAGTTTAATGGTTTGATCGGCGAGAAGGAACTCGAACCCTGGGATCCGCCGACTACCATGAACGGAGCCGATTTAGAATTGGACGGTGCTGCTGTAAGCGCGTATATTTATTATAATTACTTTAAGAGGACACTACTCATTATTACTATTAAACGAATTGTGTGTGAAATTATCTAAACGGTTTTTCTTTTTTTTTTTTAGAATGGTTGGGACGTCAACGAAATGTTTCGTAAAAATGAACAAGAATACGGAGTTCAAACGACATTTGAACCTTCTTTGGTCGGTTACACTTTACAACTACAACGTAAAGATACAAAAGATTACAAGGAACAAGAACAAAAAGCTGCTGAAATAGCAAATGAGATCGAATCTCAACCGAATCATAAAGCTAGATTAGAACTGGAAAACGGCGATGAGGAAGAAAGATTTGCAGCTGTGGTAAGATTCAGATTATATCTCGGAATTTCGTCTTTTTATCCATCAAACTTATCTTATTAGTTATCTGATTCTAGACGAGACCTACCGAAGGAAAATATATTCCACCGCCGTTGAAAAAGAAAAATGGTAACACTAGCAAATTGATGAGATCTAGCGAACCTCCGTCTTCGCCAGGAACCACAAGTAATAAGAATGTCTACAGTCAACCCCCTCCGTCCACGGTTACGGTGAATGTCCCACAACCGAGCATGTCGGTTGGAGTACAGCCTGCTCATACCTCGGTACAACATCCGGTATCCTTAAATATGAGTATGCCGCCCAATGGAGTGGTTGTCACATACAATAATCCACCACCGCCGTTTGTGCCTCCACCGACGACGCAGTCACAGCAAAGTATGTTATTTGATATTGCTTGCATCTTCTTGTAAACATGAAAATCGGACGGAATGCGTTATTTTTAATCTGTTCTTAAACAGATAATGCTTTGACTAAATTAACTTTGCAAAATTATCAACACATTGACAACGCTGCAATATATATCGCGTATATGCAGAAACAATTTTCAATTGATTACAGTTCTTTGTGTATATTTCTGTGAAATAATAAATAATAATGGCTCTTTCTTACATTACATAGCGAACGTGTAATGTAAGTTTTGATTTATATTTTCGTTTTCTCGATATAGTAATCCAGCAGAATCAATCACAATCTCAAGTTACTCCTTCGATGCCGCAAGTAAGCTTCCCATCACAACAACAGACACCTCCGAATAAAATAAATACAGAAAAACGTGAGCGACCTGGTAGACAAGTTTATCAAGCTGATAAAGCGCCACCAGCGCCATTTCCACAATCAAACGTTGCATCTTCTCAACAACAACAATCTACGCACCAGCAACATACATCATTGACGCAACAAAACTCTATAGAAGGGCAAATAGTTATACATAAATCGGATCATAGAAAGGTACGGTATATTTTCATTTAAATTCTTTTTTCTTTCATGAGGCAACTTATAAATTTTACTTTTTAAGGTTCCAACACCACGTGGAAGAGAAGAACAGCATTCGGAACTGAGACAATTTGCTGCAGAATTTAAATTAGCGGAATCGCAGGGATCTTCAGATACCCCTCAAATATCCAGAAAACAGCATCAGCATCAACAAGATGTGCATTCCGCTACCTCGATAAATCAACCGCATCACCAAGGTCCTCATCAACATACCAGTCCACAGCAGCAATCGCAGCAGCAACCACTTTCGCAACAACATACCAGTCCTCATCAGCAACATCAAACTGTACAAGAGGAACCAGTTACCAGTAAGCCTCCACCTGGTCCAATGGTAAGATCTACAAGTCCGCCTCAGCAACAACAACAACAGCAACCACCACCACCACCACCGCAGCAGCAGCAGCAGCAGCAACAACAACAGCAACAACAACAACAACAACAGCAACCACCTCCACCACCACAACCAACTCAAACGCCTCAAAATACTTCGACAGTGCAACAATCTCCATCAGAACCCGTGGTTGATAAGATAACTACTGCTTTTAAGAAATCTACTTTAAATCCGAACGCTAAAGAATTCAATCCAAATGCCAAACCATTCACGCCGGTAAGTAATGTACATTACTAGTTGTGAAAAGTTGACTTAAGCCTCTCTCTCTCTCTCTCTCTTTCTGTGTGTGTGTGTGTGTGCGCGCGCGCGCGCGTGTGTGTGTGTGCGCGCGCGCGCGTGTGTGCGTGTGTGTGTGTGTGCCCGCGCGCGCAAAAAAAACTAGGGAAATATTATAGTATATGTAACGTATGTTATAGTATGTTCCTAGTTTTTGATATACTTTCTTTTTCAAGAAAAGTTCCCTGGAATGGAAACAATATGATTTATATTTTTACAATGTGTAGCGCTCACCTAGCACACCGACGCCTAGTCGACCGCATACACCGCAAACTCCTCAGTATACAGGGGCGACTATGCCCGCGACCGTTGTTATGCCAGCATATGTAACGCCGACAGCTTTTAGTCAACCACCTACTCAACAAGTGGCAAGGTTCCGGAAGGGTGAGTATTCCTTGGATGATTCTTACACGATACATTTGTATCTCGAGTTTCTTTGTGCGTTCGTGATAGTATGAATATAGTAATTGTATGGTTCGTGAAGATTAATGTATAATTATCATTTTTTTCGATACTAGTAGAGATTTGAAAATTAATTTTGTTAATTTTATTCTGAACAATCTGTTTTTGCGTACGAATCTTACATTCAACAAATTTGAAATTGCGCTTCCTTCCAAGTTATTTTAAGATCAATTATAGTTTTTTTCTCTTTTGCTTCTGCCGATTGGCATAATTATACACGCACGCACACACATAAAATAGAATAAATATATAAATATATATATATATATATATTGTACGATTGTTACAGTACCTATGATGCAACATCGTGCGCCAGATATAGCGTCTCAGATGCAAGTGGCCGCAGCAACGGGACAGCCGTTATTAGCGCCAGCTATACATCCATTCCAGGTGCCTTATCCAGGACAACCGGCGTATCAACAAATGGTACGAATGGTCCAGGCACCGCCGCCACCTCATATGGCCACTCCGTATCATCATCACCATGACTCGCAAGGGCCACAAGCCCCCGGCATACAATATATGGGTCCGCACACTCATCCGCATCCTCATGTAGCTCAGCAGCCACCTAGCCAAACGCCGTCCCCAGCCAATCCGAATCAACCACATACACCGGGCGCTTATAATCCACCTGGTACTCCACAGCCTACTTATCCGCAACCTCCGCCGCAAGGTCACGCGCCAAGCTATCCGATTATGTGCCCTATAATTCCATCTCATATACCGTCAATTCCACCACAACACATGCAATACCTGCCACCGCAGCCACCTCCGGGTGCGCAGCAGACTATACCCGTCATTTTACCGCACAATCAGTAGCTGCGGCATAAATTAAAGGAAGAAAAGGAAGAGCAGCGATAGTATTCTGAAAAGGTAGGATAAGACTTTCAAAATTGAGTTACTTTCATGATGGCGTGTCAATTGTTGGAACTGTCTCGAAGAACCGCTCGCTTTAATTACACATTCTCGATTTATCGATCGCTAATCGATATAAATTATGTGCTAATCGATATAAATAAGCATCAGTCGTCAACTTTCTGCGTTGATGAGCAGTTTAAAATTATATAACTCTTGCATACACTTACTACTGGTTACAACGGAAAGAGAGGCCGATTATATATTTTCAGCCACGAATCAATGATATCCCGTATGGTACTATAAATGATTCTAAATGATTGGAGAGAGCGTTGACCATCTTGAAGGTAACTTGTTATTTCAAATGTAGGTCGATCGTTGAATGACCTATGGCCTGTATTATCGAGTCCCGTAAAAATCTTCTTGATTATTTTAATCAAGTTTTAAAATTGTAAAATGATAGTTTATCATTATGCAATTTCGCAAAATTCCCACGAGTTGACTTTTATCGGATTAGCATGCGTACCGGAGAAAGATTTAATGATCTTTTGGATCGTGCATTTTATCGAGTAGTGCTCAATGTATGCAGAAAATATAAACGCCGCTCGCGTTTAATTACAGACGTATTCAGCAGTTTTAATTTTCTCATACATACAACATAGCTTGCGTTACATTGTAATATCAAGTAACAACTCGGTGGAAAAACAAGATTGATCACGCGCGCGAGCGAATACTTTCTCCCTTTCCCTTTCTCTGACTTTCTCCCTCCCCCCTCCCCTCCCCCTCCCCCTCCCCCCATTCATTGTTTTTAATCGAGACGATTACTGAAATTATGGGAAAGAGAATAAGGTATATGGAAGTGCATGTGGCATATTTTTCTGCCCGCGACTGCGTGTCCGATTCCATTCATTAAGGAAGAACTCGGAGAAAAGAGGATAGGACGATCACACGACTCTTTCGAATTAGATTTGAATGAAGCAAGCGATAACTAACAAAACTGGAGTACGGTTTGCAGGGTAAAACGCTAGCGAGATATGCGATTCTGCGATTTGTTGATAATGAGTTTTGTTACGAGATGTTGATATGCGCAGGATCTTTGAACGTGAAAAATTACATCAAGTATGCGAGATACAACATTTGCATACTGACAAATCGTGCTAACGTTAACGGTGCGAACAGCAGACATTCGAGAGGTATATAATTTGCACGTTTTCACAGTCGAGTTTACTTACCAAGTTTTAACAATTGGTTTCACTAGTAAACTCTACATCTCGTGTTGCTACACCTACTATTTGCCAATGATTCGGTACTTTCGACTTGTTTTTCTTCTCATTTCCTCAACGATACCCGATAACAGACGCGAAATTTAATAACGAGAGAAGCACGTTGTTGCAGAAGGAAAAAGGAAAAAAAAAAGAAAAAAAAAGAGAGAAAAGCTCGATATTATTAGCTTTGTCGCTAGCTTCAGATTACTACTATTAGCTAAAGATTGGCCTCCGTATTATGTATGTACATGTGCGAGATGTAGGAAAGAAAACGTGGCGAAGCTTCATCATTTCTTATATTCAACAGTTATTACTTCATCATGCGACGCGTGTCATGATACATCCGTTAGTAATTTTAGCCATACTTAGCAGAGACTTGTAATTAGTGAAGTAATGCGATTTCTCGAATGACGAATTCTTCGCCCAATTATGTACCTCTTATTGACAAGTGAAAACGTGCGGATACTTGATACCATGGACTTGGAAATCTATCTGAACGTAGCGTATATACTGCCAATTAAGATAAGGGATGAGATCAGAAGTAAAAAGGACATCGGCATCGTATTTCACCATTTGAATTACATATGCGTAAACTCTGCTATGGCAGACTCTTTGTTCCGTTCGAAGATTTAACACAGAATAAAGAGGTTGCGCCGTACTCGCTCGATCAATTAGATTTGAAAGGATAATTTGATATTTGTCGCATGACGTGTAGAGTAAGAAATAATAAGTATGCGTGTATGATGTGTGAAAACATTTTCATTTGCGCATTGTACAGATGTCGAAATAAAGAAGGGGATAGGATAAAAAGATGAGAAGAGACTAGAAAAAAAACCATCGTTTTATTCCGAGCTAGATATATATATATATATA
>NW_017305029.1:167483-174510 GCF_001594115.1 Trachymyrmex septentrionalis
AGATGCAAAATATTTGATTTTTTTTCTTCCCCAAACTCAATCACTTAATCTCAGATTCCCCTTGTAAAAGGCTCCGTTCAGATGAATTTTTCGTCCACGCTCGATACCGATTGGGAAAAGAAAGTTAAACAACTACGGCCTTAGACCTAATCGTGTATATAAATGAAAGAAAGCAAAAACAACTTTTGCCTGAGAGAGATAGTTGAATGTGTGGCATCGTTAAACAGATTTTATATTAAAGAGATTTAAAAAAGAAGAAAAACATCAAAATAAAATCAATACGTTAAAAACCAATTTTCTGGTGCATTTTCTTTCTTCGAGCGCTTTATTCCTTCTTTCCCTCTCTCTCTCTCTCTCTCTCTCTCTCTCTCTCCTCTTCTCTCTTAATTTCTTTTGTAATTGGTTTATTATGTCTACACGGCTCGATTTAAGAGCTACCCATGGTGGAAGGGATAACATGATGTGCAGGGTGTGTTTAGTGGTCTAGTTTCCACCGAGGTTTAAACCTGTTACAGTCGAACGACAGGGGAATACTCGATTATAGTTGGTTAATTCTTACATTCTGATCCGGATGAAATCCTCAGTGGAAACTAGGCCAATAAGCCATTACACGCATTCTACGATAAGCCATTAGTCATAAATCAGAAGTTAGAAGCTGGAAATTGACCAATCACATTCGTCAATTTTTAACTTCTGACTTTTGATTTATGACTAATAGCTTATTAGAAAAAACTCATAGTTTAATTGTAGAGAGCTCATTAGAGAGAGACAGAGAGAGAGAGAGAGAAAGAGACGCTTGTAAACTGAACACATTATGTTATCACTTCTATGGTTCAGTCTGCATTAGGCATTAGTTCGGATCTATAATAAGTGCTTTAAGCCATAAGAAATTGACCAACTACAGTCGAATACGAGAAGAATAAGTGATTGTCCATTCCTTACGGCTTAAAGTTTATGGGCCTTCTACAATAAGCTAGATCATAAATCAAAAGTCAGAAGCTAAAAATTGACCAATCACAGTTATCAATTTTTGACTTCTGATTTATGATTAAATAGCTTATTGTAGAAAGCCCATTAAAAATCTATTGTAGATCCAAAGTAAGTAGTACAAAAAGCCGAAATTGTCGACTACCAGTGCAAATTCTGATTGGTTGCTGCTTTTTCGCTTTCTGCTTTTCCATCAAGGTATGAACGTGCTCTTAGTTAAGAATTTGGAAAATATAGACGAGATAACATGATGTTTGACGAGTATGCATGTCTCTTTTTAACTATCTGCGGATGCACACGTAACGTTACATTCATACTCAAAAGTTAAATTCACTTTCTTTTTAGTCTTATATAACTAACATGATTCTTATATCAATATATTACAATTATTGTCTTTATTTGATGTATTTTATTCTTGTAGTTTATTTTATTCATACAATGCTTTCATTTTAAATCGCTCACGTATCCCTATTTACCAATATTTAAAAACTTTCCAACTTGACTGCGCGATAACAAAGAGAGATAAATTCGCGATTAAGACAAGGAACATAGACTTTTGCATAATGCATAACACATAATGCATAAAAAAATGAACCAATCAAAGTCCTTTATTTCCTTTCTTTCCTGAAATAAAAAATTCTAATTGGATGATTTTTTTATGCCTCATATTTTATGCGTTCTGTAAAAGTCTGTGCTCCCCGCTTAAGGCCGCAGCATAGATTTTTACATAACGCATAACCCCAGATCTACAATAGAGTTTTAAGTCTTAAGTCATAAGAAATGGACAAATCATCGAGTCGACAGGTCGAGTCTCGAATTCGACTGTAATTGATCAATTTCTTACGATTTAAGGTTTAAAATACCTATTATAGACCTGACGGTAGTGCATAAGCGAATCAATTAATAAGGGTAGAGCCGAATGAGGTGTATTTATCGTGTACCGCGTAACCAATCAGAAGCAATCCGCTGTTGTAATTTTGTGTTTTACTGATTACTGATTCGTTGCACGATACGCGGCAAATATGCTTCATGGAACTTCACCCTCAGATTCCTTTCTTTTCTCCCATTCCATGAAAAAAAGAATTTTGGTTAGTCGATTCCCTTGTGCACTAGACATTAAGGCTTAAACACAATTGGCACAGGCAACAGGAAATAACAAGCTGTCCAATCAGAGCTTTAAGATATAATATCGAACTCATACCAGAGCTCTGATTGGATGGCTCGTTATTCACTGTTGCCTGTGCCTATTGTGTGTTTAAGCCTTTGTGCGTTATGCAGGAATTTGTGCTGCAGCCATTAGGGCCTGCGCACAATAAAACAAATATTAGGAACAGGAAGAAATATTAAGATATTAACTTACCAAAATCCAGTTACACCGGAATATATGGTTTCTGATATGTTAAAATTTTTATATTTATTCCTATTCCTAATATTTCCTCTATTGTGCGTAAGGCCTTAAGGTATATCCACACAACTCCCATAACCGCATAAATGTATGCATAAAGAAAATTATTCAATTACATTTTACGTACGCTTTTATAGGAGAAATGCGATTGGATAATTTTCTTTGTGCATACGTTTATGCGGCTAAGCAAGTTGTGTGGATATGCATTTAAGAGCGGAGCACAGACGCTTGCATGACGCATAACACGTAATGCATAAGAAAATGTACCAATCGAAGTCCTCCGTTTCCTTCCTTTTCATGAAATAAAGAACTCTAATTGGTTCAATTTCTTATGTCTCATGTGTTGAGCGTTATGTAAGAATCTGTGCTCTCCGTTTAAAGCACTTATTCTCTCGGCATGCATTTTGGCATTTCTGGCAGTTAGTGCACGTGACGTGAGTGCACGTTCGAGTCAGCTGTATTACATTCAATGGTGTGGACATCCTGTAGGGCCACTGATACAATTTTGACAAAAATAGAAGATATTATTTGAATGCTTTTTTAGAATAAACGGGGAGTAAAAAAAAAAAGAAGACAATCATAATGAAAACACAGAAGTGGGAGGAGTTAGATATACGACTGAGTGATTCTGTATTGGAAACACTCAAACAGTTGGGATTTTTCAGTATGACGCCCGTTCAGGTTATAAATATATATATATACATACACATATAAAAACACACGCCGCAGAGAGAGAGAGTGTGTGTGTATATGTATGTTATGTATGTGTATGTGTGTATGTTGTGTGTGATGTATATATATATATATCATGATGAAAACATGTTGGAAATGTATGTGAATATTGCAAAAGATTATATACTCGTTTACATATATTTATTGTTGTATTTACATATAGGTAGCTTGTATACCTTTATTATTAAATGGTAAAGACGTTGCGGCAGAAGCAGTTACAGGCAGTGGCAAGACACTCGCTTTTCTTATTCCTCTATTGGAAATGTTACAAGTAATCTTTCATTATATGCATTTATTTTTTCTAAACGTTAAAAAAAATGGCATACTTTTTGAAACTTTTACATTATACATGTATAATGTTGATTTTATAAATTACATTCAATATATTCAAAAAATATTGCTTGTGTCTAAAGATATAGCAGATTAAGTGAAAGACTTAATTGATTATAGTACTTAAAAATAGTACTTTAATTTATTCTTCCTTTTGGCAAATATAATATAATTTAGTAAAACGATTTATATATTCTATTCTAAAAATTTATATAACTGTTTTATATAATTGTTTTACAAAGTAAGCACATGTGTATTTTTTTTATGTGTGCATAGAAACGAAATGAAAAATGGAAGACTATGGAGGTGGGAGCGATAATAATCAGTCCTACAAGAGAATTGGCTATACAAATTAATGAAATTCTAGAAGAGTTCTTAAAAAGAATTCCATTGTTAAAGCAAGTATTACTGGTTGGTGGTGTGACGCTTCAGAAAGATACAGAAAAGTTAAAGAAAGGAGCAAATATTATTGTTGCCACACCTGGTAGATTGAAAGATATCCTGTCTAATTACATCAATTTGGGCCTATATATAAAATCTTTGGTATGTATCTTATCCTCTTGTTATTGGGTTGGTCAGAAAGTTCATGCTGTTTTTTTAGCAAAATTATAGAATATATTTGTCGTTATTATACCGTTCAATAGAACACAGTAAAAACGTTTCTTTTATTCAATTCATGATAACTCAGTAACAAAAAAGCTTAGGAATATTTTTAAAAAACGATTTTGTAAGGAAAAACTTTAAGATTTCACTTGGATGGAAAGTTGAAAATTTTTGCAAATTTTTTTGGGCAAATGATAGACCCAAAGTTAGAAGAAAATTTTCCATCTTTTTCACGTCGTAGTTTTCTTAATGTACAAATGTTCAAACTCACAGAAACTTAAAAACATAGTAACTTTTCGAAAGTAGAAATTTTAAGCTTCAAATCCGGTTTTTTAAATTTAAATTTTGTTTATTTTTGACGAAGATATTGTAAATTGTACAATTTTATGCTAAAAAAATGGCACGAATTTTCTGACCAACCCAATATAATATCATTTACACAACACAGAATCCCGAATTATTAACTAGGTCTACTCTTATTCTTCTAGGAATTTCTTGTATTAGATGAGGCAGATAGATTATTAGACTTGGGATTCTCGGCGACTTTAGATAGTATTTTAAGCTATTTGCCACGTCTCAGAAGAACAGGATTATTTTCTGCCACACAAACGAAAGAGCTGCAGCAATTGATCAGAGCGGGATTGAGAAATCCAGCATTAATTGTTGTGAAAGAAAAGTCTAACGTTTCCACACCTGTAAATTTAAAAAACAGTTTTACAATTGTTCAGCCTGAATATAAATTGCCAGTAATGATAGATTTTATACGTTCAGTAGGATTTAAAACAAAGTATATGATATTTTTACCTACCTGCGCGTGTGTGGATTATTTCAGTCGGATTATACAAACGTAAGGACATAATTGAAAAATATTAAATATTAAACAATGTTTTTATATTTGCTACTAAATTTCATATACACAACATATTTCATTTTACATCATATTCGCTTTTTTAAGAAATCGATTTTTTTCTAATTTTCTCTTCTGTCGAAAGTATAATGGGGTCCGTTCAAGAATTATACATCTGGATAACTCTGATGTAAACTATAAAGTTATCTGGACATAATTTCTGACACACCCTACGTGACGTTTTAAATCAAATTTGACAAAATATTCTTTGTATTTAGGGATGCACCGGATATCCAGGAAATATTCAGTATCCGATACTTTTTCACTATCTGATCGATAATATTAATGTCCGATAATATGTCCATCTGAAATTTTAAATTGAAAGTTTGCACAGAATTCTTTTCTTTTCAGCTGTTGCACAGTTTATACTTTTGCACAGCTATGATGATTTATACCGATAATCGAAGTAGATTGTCACCGAAAAATGCTGAAATATTATTATCTTTCATAAAAAATTTGTTAATGTCATAAAAATTTGTGAACTTAAACTTTGAATATTTAGCAATGTTGAAACTGTATTGCAAACAACCCTGTTCCACACAGCCGGACAATTATGTGTTCTTTTTTTTTTTTAATTTTCGAGAATTTGTAACAGATGTCTGGAAAATATCCAATATCTGGCTATTTTTCTATCAATAAGATAATTGTCCTACTGGATATCCGGTAATTTTACGATCCAGGGCATCCCTAATATAAATAGTTGTATTAATAAATACACGCGTTACATGTACATGTACATGCACACACACACACACACACACACACACACGCGCGCGCGCGCGCGCGCGCATGCATCATACGTATATAGATGCACATATTTGCAGATTATTACCATCGATAAATGTACTTGCCTTACACGGTAAAATGAAAAGTAAGAGATATAAAGTGTTTGATAAATTTCGATATGCTGAAAATGGCATTTTAATATGCACAGATGTAATGGCTCGTGGAATCGATATATCGGAAATAGACTGGGTGTTACAATACGATCCTCCCAGTACAGCCAGCAGTTTCGTACACAGGTAACATAATAGGCGTTACATTATATGCATGGAAAACAGATATATCAATATTTTAAAGATTTATGCTTTAAATTATTTTTTATCGTATAGATGCGGTAGAACTGCGAGAATAGGTAATGAAGGAAACGCATTGCTATTTCTTCTAGAAACAGAGAGTGCATATGTAGATTTCATTAAAAGAAACCAAAAAGTCGAGCTGCGTCAGATAGAAAGAGAATTAAATGAGGAGATTGTTGATGAATGCTTACAGTGCATGAGGCGGATGCAACAAAGGGATCGACTTATGTTTGATAAAGCCAATCGTGCCTTTGTTTCGTACGTGCAGGCGTATAGTAAACACGAATGTAATTTAATTCTTCAGTTAAAAGATATCGATTTGGGAAAACTAGCGATGGGTTTCGGTCTTTTGAGAATGCCAAAAATGCCGGAGCTCAAAGGGAAACATTTGTCGTCTTTTGTTGGTCCTGAAATTGATGTAAACACGATACCTTATGTACACAAAGAACGTGAATTGCGCAGAATTGAAAGATTGAACGAATATCGGAGCACTGGTGTTTGGACAAATAATCAGAAAAGATGTAAACAAAAACGAGCGGAATCTTGGTCTGAAACCAAAAAAAGAAAGCTCGAGAGACGAGAGAAACGAAGTAAACGAAAGGAAAGGAAAGAATTGAAACAACAACAATTTTTGACAATCTCTAATAAAAAGAAGAGAAAACGAATAATAAACGAGGAGGATGTTGAACAATTAGCGAAAGATGTAGCATTAATAAAAAAATTTAAGAAAAAGAAGGTAACATGTTTTTTCTGTGTTATAAAAATAAGTTTCTGTGTTAAAAAAAATAAGCCCCATTCATTCTACTCTCTCTTTTTGTACTTTTATATAATATTTCTACTTAATTGCAGATATCGCAAGAGGAATTTGACATGGCTTTTCAAGTATGAAAATGTTAAATATATAATTGTACAAGAAACACATGTTAAGAGATATATTTTTCACTCTCTTGATATGTATAATTTAATGTACGTGTTCTACAAAAA
>NW_017305029.1:174610-209713 GCF_001594115.1 Trachymyrmex septentrionalis
AACGCAGTTAGCATTTTTTTTTATTCCTTTCCTTTGAGTTCTTCAATGCTTACGTTAACAGATATTCGTATCATTACACAAGTAAATGAAACATTATAGAAATAGTTTCATGTTTAAATGACAAATGTGACAAATGAACAATATTTATTTGTGTGTACAGGAAATAAGGATTTCAGAGGAATTTATTTTCATTATCTTTGTTATATTATTAAGATTCACAAAGCGCGCTCAAACGTGCAAATCAATGTATATACATATAACGAAATGTAAAGTGCCACTTGGTCCCACTTGGTGCTCGTAAAATGCTCTGCGTGGCCATAGTGCTCATCAGTAAGTATATCTTCGCTTAGTCTTTAACGAGTATTCCCACTTCGCGGCGGGGCCGGAATAATGCAGTAGAGGGGAGTGAAAACTGGCGTGTGAATGTGTGCGTGTGAATGCCGCGAATGCTACCTGATGCCTGTTTGTGCGCACCCAATATGTGTGCGCGCGTGTGTGTGTGTATGTGTGTGTGTACACACGTAGCTTTTGAAAGGAAGAGACAGTTTATACCTCGAATAACTTCGAGTATTGGTGCAAATAGTCGCTTTGATGATTCATGCACATTTATATTGTATGTGTATATCAAGTGACCACGCAAGATAAGTTTGCATTGAAGATACAAGTCTGATGCTCAATTAAATACTCTTCATGCTGGAGGATGGAGGAGGAAACGACAAATCGCCCAAAGTGGCTGTTGGAACTAGAAAATCGTAAGCAAAAGGTACATTTAATTTCAACATGTAATTCGATTTAATTTGATTCAAGAGATGGGAAAGGAATGTAATGTAGATACTACCTATATAAAATTAAGATTGAAAGTCATTAATTGATTGTCTTACGTTTGCTCAGCCACGTTTAGCGCATGAAGCTGGAGCTGGTGCACCATGCACAAATTGTAATTCCATGTGTCCTGGTCTTGATCTTCATTTTTGGAGAAAAATTTGCAAGAATTGTAAATGTGGTCGGGACGATCACGATGTCGATGACGATCAATTCCCACAATTTGATCTACTATTTGGATCAAGCGGAAAATTTAAAAAGAAGTCCATGCGTAAGTATTTTGTACGCGCGCGCGCGCGCGCGTGCGTGTGTGTGTATGCGGGTCCGTTTATATTAGAAAAATTGATCTTTAGGATTGCAAGTAAACAATAAGAAACAAAACGATGATGAAACTACATTCGAGTGGGTGCCGCCGGATACAACTAAAGAACTTGCTGTGGATTACATGAAAGCTTTGCCCACGGAGAAATTGCCAATTAAAGGATCAGCTGGTGCTGTTTTGAGAAGGCAGTTGTTGCAAAAACAACTACCGCTTCACGACATCGATTACAAAGTTTGTGATCAACTTAGCGAGCAAGAGCAGAAACAATTTGAAAAATATTTGGAAAACATAAAGAAATATGTAGGACAAGGCAAAGTGACGAAAGTAAGTAACAAGGCCACTTGATTATACATTAATTATTGTTATAGTTGCAGATTTGTAAGATGGTACAAGTATCATATAGATATTTATACGATTTATATCAAGGGCTTGCTTAAAGCGATTTTTCAAGTTTAACAAATTTATTTTCATATAATAAATACCACACATTTTGTTTTATATAATATAGAGATATTATTATTTTCACAGATGTTCGGTGCCCGTCCATTCGATCGTTCTCTAATGACACCTGTCAATGCAACTGATATGCAAAAGTGCAGTCCACAGCGTAAATCTCATATACTTTCCTCTGGTGTTCAATTACGTACGCCAAGTAGCTTCGCCATAAAAAGTCCGTATGCGAGGCACCTGTGTGATGCTCGTCAAAATAAACAAGCCACTGCTACAGCCATAAATAACAATGAGATCTTAATGAGGAGTACAGAAGAGTACAATTGTACATTGGATGCGTACAATGTGTCCGCCGGTAGCAACATTGCGAGATCGCAACCACTCGAAGGGAAATTGATTTATGAAAATCTTCAACGTGATACCGTATTGCAGGTAGACGAAAAAAATGTTGCAGTAGATGACAAGATAGTTAATTCTCCGATTTTCACACATCTCGCTGAGCAAGAAATCGTATCTGCTCGTGAAAAGCATACTTGTCGAAATTACGTACCTTACGGAGGAAATGCTTTCGAGCGACACGGAGAGATCCGATTGAATCACGTCGATACCACCATATGCACCGCAGCACATGGTGGAGAAGCTATTAATGATGAGACAGTTTTCTCCGCGGAATCCATATTTGCGGACGCCCTTCTTCCACCCAGTGCTATACACGCCAATGATATTATTGGCAGTACATTGGACGAGAAGGGATTGACATTTATAAGGGAGAAACTTGCCGATAAGTATAATAACGCCGCGAAGAATCCAGCAATGTACGCTGTGTCTAAATTCTCCCGATCGTTAGACACAGTAAATGACATATTACGTCCACGTGATGGTGGAGTTGAGGAAAATAACAATCCTGCTCGTATCCTGCATGTCGACAAACCAGTAGGGACGACACCACCTATTATCGCTGCTATAAATTTACTTCCTGCGTCAAGCCTCGCAGAAAAGGCAAAAGTAAGGAGCACTGATCCTTATGAAGCAGAAGTAGATAGAAAAATTTTCAATAAAGTCTCTCACTCTCAAGTAGTTGACTCGACTATTGTACCTGATAGTATCAAAGGAAACGAACGAAAGTCGCGACGTGACTTACTGTCGAATAACGAAACGGCAAATAATGATCCGTTGCTGACGGATACATTTCCATTACAGAAAGCGATTTCCATTACGGAAAGCACTATACGAGATCCCACATCTATGATTCCCACGAATGTCGTTCTATCGGCAAAAATAGAAACTCCTGATTCGCAAAATCCTATCGATGTATATATATCCAATCCGTTGCAGGCCGAGTTGAATAGTTCGGTTCTGCAATCGTCCGTGATACATTCCGAACAATTGCAAAACCAAGTGTTCCCTCACATCGTTGGAGGTGATACGCAACTTACGGACTCTCTACAAGAGGCCATTGAAGGTTTAAAGATAGATTCGACAAAAATGCACAAATGCGAAAAATGTCACGACAACATTCGCGTTGGCGACGTAGTCGTAATCGCGGAGAAGGCTAATAACGTATCCTGGCATCCTGGCTGCTTCGTTTGTTCAGTATGTAACGAATTGTTGGTGGATCTCGTGTATTTTTATTACAAGAATAACTTGTATTGCGGAAGAGATTTGGCTACGTTTCTCGGAATCCCTCGATGTTTCGCTTGCGACGAGGTAAATAAATCATTCTTCATTATACGATTCTCAAAAATTATATTTTGTATACTTAACAGTGGTGTTTTTGTTTTCTTTTCCAGTTGATTTTTGTACGGGAGTATACGGTTGCAGAGGGACACAATTATCACGTGAAGCATTTTTGTTGTTGGGACTGTGACATGCCATTGGCTGGGCAACAATATATTACCGAAAATGATCGACCACTGTGCCTTCCTTGTTATCAAAAATCATACGCAAAAACATGCGCTGCTTGTAATATAGTGATTGCTGCTGATCAACAAGGAGTAGCTATAAAAAATTTAAATTTTCATGCAACTCAAGTCTGCTTTTGCTGCTACAGCTGTAAGAGAAATCTACTCAATAGCAGAATGGCGATAAAGAAAGATAAATTGTTTTGTAGTAAAGAATGCATCGCCAAGTTTTTCAACTAGTGAATAGGTAAATAAGATAGAAAAAGTCCATCTTTCAATGTGTTGTTTTTCTTTTAAGAAAAATATAATTATAAATCCATTGGAACATAAGAAATATCAAGCGTTTATTTGCGAAAAAAATTCTTCAAGAATTTTCAAATGTTTTTCAGATATTTTTTATTAAAAAATTTAGATAACATTAAAAAATTTTCTAATATAACTTTGAAATAAATTGGAGTGTAAGCGCAATATAAACAAATCGTATAATGTAAATTAGTACAAGATAGGGATTTTTTCCACGAGACTACATTTATTATTTTCTACCACTAGGAGTCGTAAAATCTATAATATAGATAAGTATATCAGGGAGTAGTATGATGAAACTATTTTGTTCCGCTGGTTTTCTTGATAAAAAGTTGCAAACACATGAGAATGTTTACGAATATATGCGGATATGTATGCCATCGCTAATAGATTGTCAATCTATTTGCATTATAATTTTAAAGAAAAACGCTGAAAGAAACAAATATTTTTAGAAAGAGACGGAATTTAAATTTAAAAATAACATTTCCCTCAAGTACTGATAAAATTCCATAAAAATCTTTCATTTTCAATAATAAAAAAAGGGGGGGGGGTGAGGAGAAAAGAAATCCTCTGAGAATTCTAGATTTTCCCAGATATAAGTAAATATAAACCTTGAGTAAATATAAAAGAAATGTGCCATACTAACTATTAAGAGTTAAAAAAAAAGTGGAACCGTAATTGGTGTAAATTGCGCTCTATATTCCGTCTCGCACGAATATTGTGTAACATGATAAAAGTATCGATTTATCAACATCTTGAGATTTACAAATCAATTATAATTCAATCATTTATTGGACAAGCAATTGTTAAAAATATTTAGCTCGATGTGTTTTACTAAAGAGCCAAGCAAGTGATTCGTCACAAATTTTTACTTCCAAGAAATACAATAACTTACCAAGTGTTCTCTTTCCCTTCTATCTAATAATTTAGTTGGATGCATTTTGATATTGTAGACCGAAGAGAAAGATATAATAGAAATAGCTTTTCCTTGCTTTTTATAATTATTGAAGATACGAAATTGATATGATATATAATTTGAAGATATGAAAGAATCTGTGCTCTCGATTTGCTTTTTCCAATTGCTGTCTTTAACATTAGCTGAAGCTGCATGTAGATTTGAAAAATAAATTGTTTTTTTTTATCTATATATTATACGTTACAAATCAATCTCTAATATGTACTTGAAGATATAATGTTATTTTTTCCATTTAAGCAAAACACGTCACTCATTTCAATCATTTGGTAGTATAAATCTTATAGAATTTCTTGTTTTACGTTTAGTTTTTTTCTTATTTATATACACAATTATCATTATTCATACCAAATAAGTGTTACAAATTCCAAAATCACCTTCATCGTATACAAGCTATCACCAACTTATCTTAAGTAGGGAAATAAGTCAATACAATGAAAATAAAAATTTGTCTTCGTATTTTCATGTATCAACGTATCGCGTGTTCACTGATCAGTTATGTCATGTTACCTTTCCTAGGCATGCAGGAGCGCGTTGATGGATTACATCCATTTTATTTATAAATGTAATGCTTATTTGAGAGCTCAATGTACTGATAAATATAATGGCTGCTAGAGAAGGTAGCTCAATATAATGACATTACTGATCAATATTGTTGATGTAACACGCGGTACATGAAAATTACTATTGATCGATAACTGCACATTATAATGTAAGAAATAATGATAACTAATATGATATATGAAAATTTAAAAACACAAAACATTCTACATAGACGTGGACAGCGTGCACATGTACACACACACACACACACACACACACACACACACACACACACACACACACACACACACACACACACACACACACACAAATTGTTGGCACCTGTTCTCTGATGTTTAAATATTTATAGCGAATTCGGCAGACCGCACTAGTGCGCACCGAGTGCGAATTTTTTCAATGTCACGCATTCGGCTTGTGCGCACTGTTTCAATGCGTTAAGATTATCGTTATATTCGTATCGAATATAATTTGATTATCGTTATATCGGTAAATGAAAACTGACCCAGTGTAATGCTGAATTTATATTTAGACCAATCGAATGAACTAAACGAGTTCAAAAAATGTTGCACCGATGTTTCTGACAGTGCAATTTGGCATAACGGTAAAGTAGTTCTGCACTTGTAGGGCAACACTAGAACGGAGTCAGTGTATGTGTGCCGAATTCGCCGAATATAATAAATTTATATTACAATTATATTCAACATTTATGAATCATGAGAACATACTATGTCCTCTATTCCGAATCACTATCAACAACAGTTTGAATACGCCTAAAAGTATTATGCTCTCGATATCGCGGTGGAGTGTCTGAAAGTGTCTTTTTAACGGTGGTATCCATACTTCTTCGTGCGCGCGTAATTCGTCCTGAAATAAAAACAAATTCAACGTTGCGCATAATGTCCATTATATAACATAGATGGACTGTAATATTAACCTTCAGATATAATGTTTGACAT
This sequence comes from Trachymyrmex septentrionalis, assembly GCF_001594115.1. Classification (NCBI taxonomy): domain Eukaryota; kingdom Metazoa; phylum Arthropoda; class Insecta; order Hymenoptera; family Formicidae; genus Trachymyrmex; species Trachymyrmex septentrionalis. The sequence goes on from NW_017305029.1 coordinate 180,902, forward strand.
ATCCAATTCAGATACCTCCTTCATCTTTTCATTTTTTTCTCTCACTCGTTTACATTTTTCCAACGATGGTTTACCATTAACGCCGTTTTTCTTTAATAATTCCTTCAGACGATTAACTTTTGCAACGTTATTTCTACAATCGGCCCAAATGCGATTGTACGATTGAACTTTCACACCAGCAACCTTTAAATATTTCTTCAACCTCTGTATCTGTTTATCTCCTTTCTGAAAATTTGACACATACAACAGTAAAAAATACATCCAAGTTTATATCATTGTAGGATCTATCTGTTAGAAAGCAACTTACATCATTACCACGGCTTCCCCTTCCACTTTTCATAGATCTCTCTTCTTTTCCGGAATTATTATCACTTTCATCGTCTTTACTGGATGATTCCGGGTTCGATAATTCTCCCTGCAGTCCATTCTTAATTCCAGTCGTTTTATTAGCTTTCTCTGCTGCAGTCGTATCGTCATCGTCGGACATTATACATTCAGTATTTTTTGAGTGAGAATTTCTTATGCCTCGTCCTCTTTTTGATTCGATCGAGCGATGTTTGTCGATCGATTTCCTCGTAGCTGGAGATTTTGTCATTTTCTTTTTCGTCCGTGGACTATAATCTTCATCTGAATTGCTATTCTGACTGTCCTCTGATCCAGAAGTTTTCAATTTACTAAAACTTGTTCGCGAACTTTTTTTCTTTGCTGCTTTTTCCCTGCTTTTTTCCGATTTGATCTTCAATGTGTCGGCGATCTGTTGCAAATCAAGCTTTTCTTCTTCTGACGAACAGTCTAATTCCGACTCATTTGGCTCTGCATTCACAATTATTGTCTTCGGTCGTGGTTTCACATCTTTTTCATCTTCACTCTCAGAACTAGATTCTTCCCTATCACTTGCACATTCCACGAAAAGCTCCAGTCCGTCTACCACTTCTGTATCGACAGTACATTTCTTAGCGGTATGTCGTTTTTTCATTTCATCCTCCTTGCTATTTTCCTCTCTAGTTATCGTTTTGTCATTTTCTTCTTCAACCTCAATACCTCTTGTTGTTTCTTTTTTGTTTTCAGGAATAGACATCACACTTGCATTTGTAGACTTTTGGAATGAATTATCCTATTTTTATTAAGAAAAACTAATTAAAATCACATAATAACCTGTGTTGATTGTATGGCTATTAAAAGCATCTAATAAATGGAATATTTCATCATGTTCAAGCTAATTCCAATATTACAAAACGATGAGTTTAAATATGCTACGAAATATCAGACAGAAGGTATAGCTAAAAGCCAAAAAATTTGCTACGCATGACAGAAAAAAGAATATCATATACACAAGACTTACATACGTAATAGGTAAGAATGATAAAAAACGAACGATATAAAAAAAAATAAATTTTCTCAGATTTCATTAGTAACATTGTATATTATTGTATTATTACCATGCTTTCCACAATTTCCTCCTTAATATTTATTTCTCCAGAATTTTTGTTTAAAGTCATATTATTCTCAATTTCTTTTTCATTTGTTTGCTTCAAATTATCTCCTTGTTTCTCCTTATTCTTCTCATCCATATCTGATTCAGATAGAGATACCTCTTGTACACTTTGCTGATTTTCTCGATACAATTTATATCTTTCCATTTTCACATAGCATCTTTCTGTATTATTTTTCTCTGAAATAGTTTCAGAGTTATTGCTCTCTAATATTTCTGACCGTTCATTAAATGTACATTGCCGTTTTTTAGATAAATCTATTTCGTCTTCAGAATCTCTTGGCCTTTTTTTTGATATGTCATCTATAGAAGTAGATGAAGGAGACGATAATTGTAGTTTTTCCATGTCTTCTGCCTCAATTTCACTGTGATCAGATTCTATCATTTTATAACAATAATCTGAAATAATTGAATATTTTACAGCTAAGCGTAATATTATAAATGATAAATGTAGAAAGCAAATGACAAATTGTCAATATGTGTGATTTAGGAAAATGTATGTATCAAAAATTATCAAGCAAAACATAAATAACAAACTCTCAACGATGTATGTACGATGGACTGATCTTTTGTCTAATTATATATATCGAATGACGTTCCGAGTTGACTGGAAAGTTTGTTTCACAATCAATGATGTGGAAAGAGAATTTCAAATTTTCGCATTCGTTTTGAACGAATGACCCAATTATCGGTATTTCTGTTCTACAAATCGCACATGACACCTCGTTGTGGCGAAATATTGAAATTTTAAATTCTATGTGTATCGCAACTTCACCGCACAAATATTCACATTAATCATAAAATCTAACGATCATGCATGTCGTGTGTCGTGTGTCGTGTGTCGTGCGGCGCGCGCGCGCGTGGGTGTGTGTGTGTGTGTGTGGGTGGTGTGTGCATAATGTGTACATATGACATACATATATGCTACGTTTGCGCGGCAAAATATACACGCAGTGACTCCGGATTGCCAGATTTTGGCGCCTTTTGCACTACACCACACTTGATGTAGAGTCCCTAGAAAAACAGAGGGTGTATTTCGAACTGAATTAGCTTAGCTTATTTTTTCCCCTAAATGTTGGCAGTTCCGTAACTAAACTGAGAAGTGTTCCGAACTCAACGGCCGTTATAACTCGTAATCTTTTTATACAAAAAATGGCCGAAAATTTGTCCAGGATTGACGGTCTTTAATAGTATCTCGTCGGTGGCTAAGCTAATCCGGTTCGGAATGTACCATTACATCCAGAGTCTGATCAGACAGAAACCTAAGAGGGGTTATGCCCGGAATTTAACTGTTTAATTTTATTTCGAAGCGCCATAAAATGTGAACATTGAACTACGTAGCCAATGTCCATGATTCGGTCGGTAATATCTACGATTTTTGCGTTGTATTCTTCGCTATGTCCACGAATTTCGTCAGATAGATTAAACTGTAAGTTGTCTTGTAACAATTAGATTTATTACAAGCGCCGACAGATTAAATTGTTCATCTTAGTCTATCTAACGGACCGAAATTCGTGGATATAGCGAAGAATACAACCAAAAAATCGAGGACATTACCAACTGGATCATGTACATTGGCTATGTAATTTATTGTCCACATTTTGTGGACATAGAGGCGCTTCGAAATAACGTAACAGCCAAATCCCGGATATAGTTGCTCTCTGGCTTCTCTCTACTAACATATCATTCGATCATATTTGGTTGCAATAACACAAAGATTATTTCTGAGTAGCCTTGGCTTATAATAATTTATAATTGATTTACAGTGAGAAATAATTTACAAAGTCTTCTGTACAACTAGATAATATGACATACACATTAAACACGTGTTTACATTACGTACAAAGATTAAAATAGATTTTCATTTAAGAAAATGAAAAATATACATGGTACATTGAAATTCATCCAATTGTATAATTTTTTCATGCAAGATAATTGTCTTTTGATTACGACGAATTATAGTTCGTCCATTTTTCTGTGAACTCTAATACTTTTATTCTTTGTTCCTCAAAACTTTGTCTTTTTGGTTTCCGCCAAAAGTTATGATCCAAATCCAACATTCCTCCTATTATTTCCTAAAAGATAAAAAAAAATTACATATAAACACATACACATGCGCGCTATTCATATCGTCATATATACATCAATTTATAATTATATTGAAAACTAAAGTTTTTTCAAGTGAATAATTTCAACAATCGTATCTCACCTTGGCAAAATTTTGCGGAAACATTTTTTCGTCTTCGATCACATGAGCATAGCCAGGATGTGAAGCAAATTCGACCATAAAGTAAGATAATCCATTTGGTATGGCATGACGTATACCTTTAAATGTTAAATCAATAATTTTTTTGTTCATGGACCATTCAGTTTCACACTCCAACAAAGCTTTCTGTACAAAAAAAAAATAGTTCAAATAATATGAAAATTGATTTAAAATACAGCCATATCTTTGTATTGTAACAAAATGATTTATTCACCTTAAAATATATTGGTGACAACTCGCCAATTTTTTTCGGCAGTGGAATACACTCTAATTGCATATGTGAAAATTTACTACGTATTTTATACACTTCAAAAAATATCGGATAAAAATCTTCATCCGTAAACATTTTTATTAATTTTCTTTTGAATTCCTGTAAAAAGAAAAGCATCATACAATTTCATGTTGTCACGTCAAAGATCAAGATGGACAGATTGGATATTAAATACAGTAAGAATTACCATCAATCTATCCCATATATCTTCATCTAATTGCAATTGACACGCCACATGCTGTATAGGTGTTAATATACAATGACCAGCACTCAAGGAAGTACAAGCAGGCAAGCTTAAGCAAATCACAGAGTCCATTGTAACGATCATATGCTTTAACATATTTTTCGAATCAAGGCACCACGAACAATTATCCATACATTTAGATAAATTTTTGTGTTCTTTAATTGCCTGTGTACGATCCCACTTGTCTTGTCTCGCTTCCGAATCTGTTCGTGCAATTTGTTGCTCAAATGTATCATCCATATGGTCGATATTCTGCAAAGGAAGATATTATTTTCAATTTCCACATTTGTATAATTTTCAATTCACTCGGTCAATTTACCTTGGAAGCGAGTTTAACGAAGACTGCTTCATCTTCCATTGTGGATCTTCCTTTCTCTCGTTGAAACTGCAATAGAAATTTATGTTATGTTGCGTTAAAACCTTTCGAGATTCCAATCATTTGGATAATTTACCATTTCTTGTAGAGAATATTTATCATCGTCTGCGAAATGACGTACTCTCTCACCAGAGATATGTGTCTCGGCAGTTTTCTTATTCCTGTAATTTTCCCATTTAGATTGATTTCTGGGTTGTATCGGTCTTGCAGTACCTAATACGTACATTTTTATGTGATTTCAATGTGGACAATTATTTATTTTCATTTATTTGAAACGAAAGATATGTACCTTTTGCATCGGTTTTTGTGAGAATTACATTCTCCTCTTGTACACTGGTTTTACATGATGTAATATGTTTTCTCGCGTGCTCCAACTGGATTTTTAGTTTTGCTGCTAATTCCTAAATAAATAAATCATTCCAAGTAAATTTAAGATGTAAATAAGTTAAAAATAAACAGTATTTAATAAAACAACAAGCATACATTATCACCCGTTAATTCAGCTTTTATAATACTTGCTCCTAATTTATTCATTTCCGCTTCAGTCAAAACACCAACGCCTTTATCTTTATCCATTCTATTTGTATTATTAATATTCCGTAAATCTACTTGTTTTGGCTCGGACACAGATAATTCGGTAATTGGATATCTCTTTTCATCACTCTTATCTTTTTTCCAATTTTTCATACGACTATTGGCAGGCATAGTCTGTTGATAATAAGTGTCGCTGTCTTTAGGTTTGCGATAGGTTTGCTTCAATACTGTGTGATGTTCCGACGAGTAGTCAGTATTATATTTTTCAGCACGATCCTTACTTCTAGATCTTGATTTAGACCTCAAACGCTTTCTTATTCTCGGACTGGAAATTCTATGAGAGTCTCTATCATTTTTATCATTGTAACATATTTTATGATACGATTTATTCTGTTGAGTTTTTGACATTTTTTCTGCTTCAACTATCATTGTTTGTATAATTTCTAGAGACTAAAAAAATTAATTTTATTTTTGTCATTAATAATCAATCTCGTATTTTGTACATGCACATACATGCACACGCGCGCGCGCGCGCGCTCGCACGCATGCACGCACGCACGCACACATATACGTATACAAATTGCTCTTTTAATTAACTTACACCCCAACGTTCGGCAGCTACTTCCTCTAAACGTTTATTGTCACGTAAAGCTTGTTCCTCGGCACGCCGAAGACTCTTTTTTAGCCAATTTACATCCAAAATCTTCGGCTTATCAGATCTACCTGGATTATTTTGAGGTAATCCATCGCCTCCAGCTTTCCAATATGGATTCAATTCTCTGTTACTTTGTCCCGGTTTACTTAGAAAAATCTCTTTATCTTTCTCTTTTAATTCTTGTAATTTCACATTAGGCTCTGATAAATATGGAATAAAACTTTCCACATTCATCCATTCATCCCTTTTGAGCTGATTTTCTTGGGCTCTATAATCAACAACTTGATCTTCAACCTTTCTCTCCACCCATTCAAATTTTGTGCTATCATCGCTTTTCTAAAAAAAATGTATGTTGTATAATTACATCCATATTACAAGTTTATGCAAATGTTAATAACTAAAAATTATAAAATCTTTAATATTCACACTGCTTGAAGATGAACATTTCCTCTTTTTCTTATGTTTTTTTTCTTTTTTCTTTTTAGACTTAAACTTTTTGCTTGATTTTCTATGGACAAATGAGTCAATATCTTCATTATTATATTTGAGTTTGTCAATTTTCTCCTGTCAAAAAAAGAAAAAGTACAATCGTCTAGAAAAAAAGATAATTATTTAGAATACCCTCCCCCACCCCCCTCGCCGCGCCATCTAAATTCTACTTATTCGATGCATTTTCACTCAAAACAAAAGAATCTGGCAAAGAAAACGCAGCGGTTGGCCTCATAAATTGAATTATTAAACGTTATGCTGATTCTATAATGAGTCGGTAGTCGGAAATCTTAAGTCTTAACCAGTTTTAACCTAAACAGGTGACTATGATTTTTTGCATCTACTAGTTGTTAATTGTATAGCGAATCGCTTAGCTCGATTAATAGGAAGGAAGTCGAATTTGATCAGTCTTAAGAAAATCGGTAGTCTTAGTGGTACAAATTGACTGTTGGCCAACTCCACCGATTCACCGATAAGACTAAGATTACCGATTCATCGTAGAATAGAGCTTTAAAGTTAGAGACTTTAGAGGACTTAAGAAATCTGATATCATTTCGACTCAATATAGCACTATGTATACATTCTGCTTTAATTACACAAATTCTCTGATTCACAAACACAAATTCGCTGCTAATGCAAAGAAATTGTAAGCTTAAAGCAAGCAGAGAATGTTCATTTGGAATATTTCCAACGCTGATTCTACAATGAATCGGTGATCGGTAGTTCTAAGTCTTATCAATGAAGTTGACCAATAGCCAACTTGTACGACTAAGACTGATTAGCCAACTTCACCGATTAAGACTAAGACTTTCGACTACCGACTCATGTGTAGAATCAGCAGAACCCATGAAGACAATGGGAAAAGAATGACTGGAATGGGAGAACAATTTTTTTAGAGCGGTCCTTTTACTGTCTAGGCTGCAACTTCTAGGCAGTTAGGTCCCAAGCGGGTAGGATTATTTTTTTTTGTTCGGGACGGCTAATATCAATCAATAAGCACTAGTCTATGCACCCCACTGTATATGACAGATTAATGAGCGCGTTACGTAATAACACTTTAGTCAACTTTAACGCTCAATATCTCGCTTCGCAGAGCAGTCCCGGACTTTTTTTCTGCCATTCTTTCATTTTACGCAAAAGTTTTTATCAAATGAGGCTAATTTAATCGAAATCGGAGGTAGCTCTTCTGAAAAAAATGAAAATTACCCTCATATTGTCTCTGTGACAGATTTCCTAACCTTAATAGTTATCAACTTTAACGCTTAATATTTCGAATCACAGGGCAGAGCGACGCTTTTTTTTGCCAGATTCTTTAATTTCATGCAAAAACGTATCGAATAAACCTAATTTTATTTTTGAGATGATTGTGCTAAACTGTATAATTACCTTCATCAAAATCGAATATTTTAAAAGCCCGTATTCCAAATAAACAATTTTCCGAAATTTATGAAAGAAAAAACACATTAATACTTCATATTTATAACGCATTTAACGCATACAAAATAAAATAAGAATTACCATAATGCTCGCCCGGCGTATGCTACAGTTTGAGAAATTTATCTTCTTCTTTTGCAAAAAGAGTAGAAATCTTCTAATGGCTGCGTTCAGTAGATTCTTCGGAACAGGGAACAGAGAACAAAGATGCATCCGGAAGCATGACCGTTCACTGAGCACTCAATGAGCACTCTTGCATCTGATTGGCATATTCCATTAGATCTAAAAATGTACACCAAATCATGCTTCTGGATGCACCTAATAAAAGGAATAGGGAATAGAGAACAAAGAATAAGAATCTATTAGAAATTATATATTCTGGAATACACAGTTTCTGATAGGTTGAAATTCTCATTCTCTATTCTTTGCTTCTTTTATTGTGCGGGCCCCTAAGAATTTCAATCAAGAATCAGAAATCATGTATTGTGGAAAACACAGTTTCTGATAGGTTGAAATTCTTATTCTCTGTTCCCTGTTTCTTTTATTGTGCGGAGCCTCTTAGGACTAATAGAAGTCTGTGGCTAAGACACAGAGACGTTACACTGGCTTAGTTTCCATCGAGGGTTTAAATCGGATCAGAATGTAAGAACCAACCAACTACAGTCGAGTATTTCCCTGTTACAGTCGAACGACAGGGGAATGCTGCCCGTTTTACACTGTGTCACCTGTGTACGTTGTTGGAAAACTCTAAGATTTCAACCTATCAGTTATATCGGAATACATGGCTCTTGATAGATTGAAATTTTAATATTTATTCCTATTCCTTTGAAAGTGGCGCCTGATTATTTTCAATTCACAAAGGATTATTATATGAGCAATATTTTCGAGATTCCTCACCGAAGACTTGGTATGCCAAACTCCCTTTGGAAAGGAAGGAAATAATTCAACCGCATCAGATGCGGATCTAATCATTATAATCTGAATGCAAATCTGTTTCGCAAGAATATGGTCAGCGCGGAGGCTTGTTCTTGCGGGGACCCCCGCCAAAATATCAACCATGTAATTTTTTACTGCCCTACCATTTCTCCTAAGTCAGCCAAACTCACTTCATTTATTGATAAAACTTTCCCGAACACTTCTAGAGATATCTTTCCCTTATTAAAGAAAACCTTCTGTCAAAATGTACCGCCTTCTACTGGCTTTCTTCAAAACCACCAACCTCCGCATTTGAACTACTCCCGCCAGGCCTGTATCTCGCGGGCGCTCTCGGAGTTTCGGAGAAGGGTAATAAAACAGTGATACCAACATAGTACTTCCATGTTACTCACGTTCTCGCTACTCGCCACTTGGGGCGGCTATCTTGTTACTGGCTGTATCGACTCCGTGGAGTCGGGTTCACTAGCGAAGAATTAAATAGAGGGACGAAAAGGTGTTTGTGTCGGCAATAGAAATTAAATCAACGATGAACGATACTTTAGAATTGGATTATGCTGAAATGCTTCGTTATATAGGTTTAGTCGTATCGGACGGTAAGCGTCTTAAATTTTTACGTATGCGTTTATGTTACGTGTGTATTTATATTCGCGTTGAATCGTCAACGAAAACTCTGACCAACAAGTTTCACGTGTCTGTCCTTTCGCTCTAGATTGCTTAAGTTCGGAAATGATAGACGGCGTACCGATACGAAAATTATTCATCAGCAATTTGGCTGAAAGGGTTTGTTTCTCTCAATTTTTAAGCCAAATTTATTATGTATTCTTTGCTTCCTGTTTCTTTTTCTTACCTCGTGCCTTTTTCCTTCGCGTTCGACCGTTTTATCAGCAATCACGTTATTTTTCACATGTTATGTCTTGTCTCTTTCAAAGTTTGTCAATTTCCATCTCGGGTGACAGAAAGCGAAAAAAGTGGGTAAGATGCAAAAAGGCAAGAAATAAAAAGCGATAAAAAGCAATAGGAAACAAAGAGCATATTGTAGATTATTACAATTAATGCAGTTAAGCATCTTAACATTTTAACAACCCGCTAATACAATTGTACTGTATTTGTTTGATTTGTTTGACAAATTTTATTCCAGACAACTTTCAAGGATTTACGTGATTACTTTTCTATGTATGGAAATGTTGAGAGTTGCTATTTACGTAGAAATCATGGGAAAAGCAACTATGCGTTCGTCACGTTTACCAAAGTGGCAGATGCAATAACGTAAGTTTCAAGGAGCAAAGGAGTTTACTAGCAAATTACTGTTACAAACAATGGTGGTTTGTAACCAATTGTTTGTAGAGCGATGCAAGATGGAAGTAGGAAACGAATAAGATTGCATAATAGAGATTTAAGAGTGATGGCTGCAGATTCTTGGCATCAACCTGACAGTATGGAACAGAGATTGTATAATGTAGGGAAAGAGTTGAACAAAATTTCTGAAAGAAAGGAACAATATGTTCATAAGTATTTGCAAAATGATACCGAAAATGTATCCATCCATATGCTGAATGACGATTGCTTAAGACATATCTTCCTATTTTTGCCAATAGTAGACAGAGTTCGTATAGAAATAGGTGAGTTTAAGCATAAGCATTTTAAAGATTTTATATTTCTGTGAGACAGATTGTATTTGTTTATTTCTCTGTACTAGGAGAGGACCTTTTGTATATATTGTTTCATCATTATATTTACAGTTTGCAAACGCTGGCGAGATTTAAGCCAAGATTCATGGCATATGATAAAAACATTGGATCTCTCACCTTCTACATGGGGTTTCTCGCACACCCATATGATTCATACAGCTTTACTTCGTAAAATATTGCTGAAATGTGGTAGATTCTTAACGCGAATAGATCTAGATGAGCCACTTCATTATTTAAGTCAAAGCACATTGACTATTATTGGAAAATTTTGTCCTAATCTTACGTGTATCAATATTACCGCGTTAACAGTTTGTGCATCAGGTATACGTACATTAGCAAATAACTGTAGAAACATAATCAAGTTTTGTTTAGGACCGTCCACCTACAGTTGTGATAATGAATTGAAGTATCTCTTTAAGCTAAACCAAAACTTGGAGTGTCTTGTGATAACCAGAAATAATATTTTGGGTAAATCCTTATTATGTTTACCAGAGCAAACTATGCATACAATTATATTAGACCGCTGCGACTATCTTCAGGACAATCATCTTTCAATGGTAAATTAATTCTTTTTTGCTAATTAATCACAATAAGATACACGTGATCAGAGAATGGAAAGTTACTTTTCAAAAGTAACAAGTTATCGTTAGTGATTTTTAAAAGTAGCTTGTTACAGTTACCATTACTTAAAACGTAACTATTCGTTACTTTTTTTTTTTAAATCAGTTTAAAAATAAGTACTAAAATACAACTAGACTAAAAAATGTACTTTGTAATATTTGTTATTCAAATATTGATAAAAGCAATATAAAACAATGGTATTAGCTTTATTTTTTAGTTTTCTTTTTTTTTTTTAATAATTTCATAAATCTGAAATATCTAGAATTATAAAATCATTATGCTTTTCAAGGAATAAAAGTGAAGCTTTACGTAGCAAGTCATTTATCATCACGAGAGAGTCAAGTCTTAATATTTGAATGAATATACAATATGTATCTGCAATTCTGCAATCTATACACCAATTAAATTTTCAATCTTGAAACGCTGTTCGGCTGATATTTTTCACAATAAATTTTTCATAGTACTTTAAGATGCTTATCAACTTAGATATATCATTAAATTACTTGTAAATTTAATTTGTCATATTACTACATTCCAATTTTATTTAGGATTGCGTTTTAAGATAGAAAATTTAATTAGCGAACAATTTGCAATATTTGATATACATACAGATTTAATATAACATATTATACACAGAAATCAAGTTCGAATGAAAAAATTCTTTCTCTTTTAAAAAACAATAAGTTATCTTAAATTTAATAATAAATGAACTAATCACAGAGGCACATTAACATTTTAAGACATTAAAACGGTCTTGAAATTAGAACAAATTATGAACACTATATCTAAAGATTAAAGATTAAGTAAACGAAAATTATGTCGTCAAATATATTAGGTTCAAAATACAAAAAATATATAACTGTAAAATTCATTACCATTACATTTACAATTACCAAAAAAGAACAGTAACGTAGTTATCAATAAGCTATCAAAAAAAAGTAAGTTATAACTATAACTTTGTTACAAGTAACGAGTTACTTCCATTCCCTGCATGTGTTACAGTTAATTCAGTACTGCAACTGTTCACACGCGTGCATGCGGACCAAATATGACAAACATATGCCTTGATATATGAGCTGACTAGTTCTCTAAGCGACCAGTGAACGGTTATAGTACTGAGTCAGCACCCAATTGACATCATCATGTGCAGGCTCTGAGGAAACTTGAAAATTTGACACATCTTGCAATAAACGAATGTGTCGGCATAGCTAAACATACGTTGGAAATTATCAGTCAACATTGTAAAAATCTTAGAATATTGGAGCTTAATGGAAACTTTCCCTCCGCACAAACAGCGGACATGTTATATTTAGTCCACCTTGTCAATCTGCACGATTTAAAAATCACGTATAATCCTAAAGTATCGGACGATTTCCTTACTGATTTAGTACAACATTGTCAACAGCTTACTAACGTAGACATTACAGGTAAATTGCAATCATAATACATTGCATGCGTGCGTGTGTGTGCGCGCGCGCGCGCGTGTGTACGTGTGTACTTTTTTTATATTTATCATTTTTCAATTATATTTTACATATCCAACAGGTTGCTGTAACGTGAGCGATACCGGATTAGCAGCTATTGCTACGTTAGTAAGGCTAGAAAAATTGGTTGTCAGTTATATACATCAAGTTACTGACGAAGGTTTAAAAAATATGTGTGGCTTGAAAGAATTGGAATGTCGAAGATGTCCATTTAGCGATCGAGGCATAACAATGCTCATAAAATCCTCGCCCCAGTTAAAATTGTTAGATCTCTCCGGATGTAGATATATCAAGGACTCCACCCTCGAGGTTGCTAAAGATGCTTGTAGCAGTCGAACTAATAATGTAATGTTGAAGATGATAATTGGGGGAACAGCAATTTTCGACCTCTTTGGTTTAGAGAGACTACCTCCGCTATTGCATATAGTTAATGTTGATTTGTCTGATCTTAGCAGTGTGTCTACTATGTATCTCGTAGACGATTTGGAATCTTGGCACGATGAAGATTCAGATTATACGGAATATTCCGATTATACAGAATATTCCGATTAGACGGAATATTCAGAAAATGATTATAGTGAATATGGTCATCTCTGACGAATTAGGTCATTAGTTGTATATCGATTCGGATTCTTAAGAATATCTGTATCTCTCAATTTTTCATAATTATAACCGATTTTTTCTACAATGGATTGCTATCTGGATCAGAATCTTACCATCGTATTGGCTGCAATGTTGACAATGCATTGCAATCAGTACAATGTCAAGAATGTAATCCAACAGTGAAACAAGCATCATGTCTCACCGGCTTTAGCGTTTATCATTGAGATTTTTAATGCCTATTTTATAATTGCGTAAGCATTGTTATAAGTGGTTGTAATTGTAAAAATTGACGAATCACGATCACATATTCTTTTCATATTTGACTGTGATTAATTAATTCTTATAACTATAACTATACTTGCAATTATGTTTACGGCTATTGTAGAACATAATGCTTGTTTCATAATAACCGTAAGCGCAGTTGTAAAAGTTGACCAATCACAGTCCTCCTCATATTTGACTTGATTGGTCAATTCTTGCAACTACAGCCATCTACAACTATATTTACGACTATTGTAGAATAGGCTTAATGCCTGTTTTACACTAGTCGTAAGCGTAGCTGTAAGTGATTGTAATTGTAAGAATTGATTAATCGCAGTCGAATATTTTCCTCACATTCGACTTGATTGATCAGTTCTTTTACAACCACTTACAACTATACTTACTATTGTAGAATAGACATAAGATTTTGTATATCTTGTTACTAATAATGATTAACTTTACATATACTTATTCCCATGAATATATAACGCTACAACCAAATTTATGAATATACCTATGATATGCACACACACACACACACACACACACACTCTCTCTCTCTTAAAATTTCATTATATTACGATAATAAAGTGCAATAATATTCACACACACACACACACACACACACACTCTCTCTCTCTCTCTCTCTCTCTCTCTTAAAATTTCATTATATATATTACGATAATAAAGTGCAATAATATTCACACACACACACACACACTGCGCGCGCGCATAATGTACATATATTATACTAAGTTTGTTATATTACGCGATAATACAGTGCAATAAAATAAAGTTCAGCAAACGTAAATTTTATCTACTATAAATTAATACCATTATACATACCTGCATATCTGACTTTTCCTAGGGAACATTTTACTCTCCTCACTCTCAATATCATTATTATATATAGTTGTGCACTTGGGTTTTCAGATACCGAATATTGAATTACAACATCGATGATTTTATTGTATTTATAATTAATAACGTTTAGACAATGAATCAATACAACTGCAATTATTATGCACATATGTATATGCAACAAGGAATGTGCACATATTTTAATAAGTGCTAGGAATTACGAACTTTGCGCAAAATTATGAATCATCGCTTGATAAAATTGCTAAATTATATTGGCATTTCCATACACTTTACGATACGATCTTTTCATAGATAATTTTTAATCGTGTATATTGTCTTCCTCTATGGTAGATAATAGAAACCATTTACAACAATATATGCATTATATGCCTTTTATATATATATATATATATATATATATATATATATATATATATATTATATCCTTATTATTATATATTATTGTATTAATCGCGATATAAACGTAACATGATTTTAATTCTTGAGCGTCTTACGCTCTTGCCGATACACATACACACATGGAGAAGTATCTCACGGCACACAAGTATTACAATATAATACTCGTAATACTTTATCCGGTGATTTTTTTATCCAACTCTGAGACAGTTATTATATGTAATATAAGACTAACTTGTAGATTATATCTACAAAATATAATATTCTGCACAAGACATTTCAACGAATGACAAATCTGTCATAATGGGTGCGTTCCGTTTCATGCATGATGTGCATGATGTCTCATTTTATATTTTTTTAATATTCAATGAAGAACAAGGTCGATAAAATGATATATCATGAGCACCATGCGTGAAACGGAATGCACCTAATATTATGATTTAGCATATTCACAATCTATTCGTGTTTCCTCACAATGATCCTATTGCACTGTTTATCTACTAGTATACATTCTCTGTGTGAAATAGTCCAGTCCGTCAACTTTTATATCAATATTAATAAAACAGTTAAATAAGCATTGCATAATTGAATGTTTGTTTAAATTGCGGAAAATTACAGCAATTCACATATAATGACGCATACAAAATGATAATAAAACAATATTGAAATGAAGAGAAATTCAATTATCATTTTAATTGAATTTTTCAAATATTCATAAATTTCAAGTTGGCCATTAATAACTTGCCATAAGATATTTTTCATAAAAATTGCACAATAACATTTGACATGCAATTGGTCGTACAAAAGATCAATCTTTCTGTTGCGGTTGGATTATGTATACCTATGTGTATGCATGCATGCACGCACACACACATTTGGATGAATTGTCGATGGATAATAGCAATGAAAAAAAACAGACATATACATATGTATACATATGTTTTTCATTTTTATTATTCATTAACAAATAATAATGTGAGATACTTCACTCTACTACTATCATGCATTTTATATTTTTAAATTAATGTGAAATACCGACAATAAATCCAGTCTTTATCGCACATTTAGCACTAGGAAGGAATCGAGAATATCACTCACTGTATGCACATATATTTTGCAGCGAAAGAATTCATAACGTAATATTCTAAATCCTATCGAGTATATAAATAGCTCAAACCATGTTATGAATATTTCATTATTCGTAATGTAAATTACAATTATGTGAAAAATGAGACAAGTTTTTTTTTACTTTGTATGTTCGCCATTGAAGGATTGATTATGCGATGATAGAGTTGGTCTTTTACATCTTAAATGTACATAATAGTCTATTAAATGTAAGTTTATACATTAATGTTAATAAATTCGCAAGACTTTTTATAATCGAAAGCGAATTAATTTTAAAGACTTGAATTATATTATCAAAATATTCTCTCTAAATTGCCTTTTTTGAAAATGATTACTATTACTATACTATAAGTGTAAAAAGCGCGTTTTGTGTTTCTATGGCTGTGTGTGTGTGTGTGTGTGTGTGTGTGTGTGACGCGCGCGCGCGCGCGTGCAATTAAAATTAAAGACATGTGTTAATTCGTACGTTTTAACGCGCATGATTGAAAATAATACGGCAACCGTGTATTTAATCAAAGTTATGCATTGGTACAAAAACAATGATTTAACATGATTAAAGATGAAATTTTTGATCGTGTAAATAACATTTCTATGGATGTCAGGTACAAATCTTATACAAGTAATTCTCGATCTAATTAATTTTCTCAAACGACATTCGTAGGTTTAATGCTCATTCGCGCATCCTAATATCATATCACGGGGAACACAATTTGCCCATGAGAATCTAATAATAAAATTATATTGCAATTTGTCATCTTACATACTTTTAACAGAAGCATAAGACGAACACGTAAAGTGAATCTTACGAATGAAATTAATATTTGGCACAGTGGCGTGCTGCGTGTAAATTATTTGGACAAGCAAAGTCCGAGCGAAACACGACGTATCCGGTCCGCAAGATAAGTGTTTCATATTCACCTATATATCACGGTGATACTTGACGATTTATTACACGTATTACAATAATAGTTGTTTCTCCCCGTAAAAACCAAAAAAATGACAAAGATACATAACAATGGGGTCAATCGAATTCCTTATGATCGCTTTCATAAGTAAAATCTGTCATTTGCGTAACGCTCAACAGTCAACAGTGATACGATGTTCATTTGATACGATCAACAGACTTGGCACACCTACTAAAAATGTAGATGTATTAATTTTAAACTATATAAAAATTCTATATAGGCTCTAATGAATTAAATCAATAAGGATTAAAAAACCTTTGAGAGCCAATGCTGGATGTTATTGCAATTACAGTTTTATTGTACGTATATAATAATTGAAATAGACGTTTTGATCCTTGGTTTGAATCCTCTTCAGTAAATATAACATTAATGATAAGAATATTTGTTCGTCGTAATTTGAACTGTGAATAATGTGTATCTGGATAAGTCAATTCGCATCCATATGTCAATGTCCATTAAATTACCAAGTTTAATGGCTGTTTTGAGTATTGGCATATCATGCGATGTTGAAAACTCGCTTGTCATGGCTATAAATCTGGATTTAGATGCATGAGTGAGTTGTCGAAACGTCTATTTCAATTATTGTATACATACAATAAAATATAATTGCAATAACATTCAGCATTGGCTCTCAAAGGTTTCTTATTCCTAATTGTACTAATTTTGTAAAAAAAGATATTGCTAGGGGAGGGATATAACAAGAGAGATATATACGCCACTGTTTGGTCGAATAAAAACCTAGACGAACCAAGGCGTAACTTAGGAGTACTGAACGCGAATATACGTAGTCAAGTATGTAAGAGTTACATTTATTCAGGATTGCACGGTCGATAAGTGCGTTGGCGTAGACGGCTCTAGGTCCATAGTACGACATACCCATCCAGCGAGATCCACGTTTTCCGATTCAGCTTTCCTTATCCATTCGTGATTCTGAAACACACCATCGGAAAATAATTAATAAATAATAAAATAATAATTTTTCAGTTTCCCTTTCTGTTCAAACCATCAATGTTTATTTGCGAGTGAAACATACCGTTAACGTTTTCAAATCTGCTCTATCATTCGGGTTTCTTTTTAAACACCGATCAATAAAATCTATGAAAGCGTTGCTGAATAATCCGGATGGCAGTCTTGGTGGTGGTTCGTTGACTATCAATTCCAACAGCTCGAATACCGCTAATGGCTTGGGAGTGTGCGCGCCTATGATAATAAGGAATCAAATCGATTGATATTTAAGAACAAAACTTTTCTTCATGAAGAAGATATGCAAGAATGCGAATAAACGAATGAATGCTCATGCAAGTACTGACAACGTCTCGTCGGTGGTCGTGGAGGCGGCGTGGAGGATTCGCTGACTGTTGCCGGATTCTCCCCAGCGTGTTGTATCCATTCCGAACCAAATATAGAAGCTAAAAGCCTATCATCCGGCGGTGGAATAGGATACATCCCAATCGCCATTTCCACGAGTGACACACCGAGCGACCAAATGTCGCTTTGCACCGAATAATGTGATCCTTGGAGTCTTTCTGGCTGAAAACGCTCGATATAAGACACGCTCGGAACATAACACGCGTAAAGTATCACGAGCGCATAATCCACGCCAAACTTACCGACATATAACTTCGTGTGCCGACGAACGAATGAGCCATCGAATCGATCAGTTGTCCAGAAACGCCAAAATCGCAGAGCTTGATTTCACCCGCGCTGTTCACCAAGATGTTGCTTGGTTTTACATCCCGGTGCATTATGGCGTGTTTATCTCGTAAATAAGTTAAACCTTTCAGAACCTATAAAGGAGAAACAAAAGTTTGCAATGACATATATTACCATAAACAAACGAAGTACATGAAGCGACAAAAAAGAGAGGAAGAGAGGTATGTTTTTCTTTTTTTGTGTCAATTGTGTTAAAACGATTTAAAAAGTTTCGATATTAAAAATGTATGTCCCGTTAAAAAGTGCAGGGCAGTTTGAAGAGGCAACAAATCATCATTATGCAGCAGCCGACTCGCATGTCTTCCATCTCTCAAACTCGCGTGTCCACCATACAAAAGAAGAAGCTGACCGAGGAGGAGATACAAGAACTGCATCAGGAATTGGAGACCGTCGATCACGTGATAGAATTGGAGATTCTGTACGAGAGGCTGGGCACGAACGCGGAAACGGGCCTGACGAAGGAGCAGGCGTGTGCAATCATGGAACGAGATGGACCAAACGCCTTGACACCGCCCAAGGTTACGCCAGAATACATCAAATTCTTTAAATGCATGTTCCATGGATTCGCGGCGTTGCTCTGGGTCTGCGCGACTCTATGTTTCATCTTGTACGCAGTCACTTATTTCGTGGAGGAGGAGGACGTCGGTATCGCATGGCTAGGAATAATCATCGTTATGATATGCATCATCTCGGGGGTGTTTGCGTACATACAGGAGAGCAAGAATATTAAAGTGATGGAGTCCTTCAAAAAGATGGTGCCCACTTTTGCTACTGTGATACGCGACGGGCAAAAACTGCGTCTAGGTACAGAGGAGCTGGTCTTGGGCGACCTAGTGGAGATACGCATGGGCGACAAGATACCAGCCGACATCAGAATAATCGAGTGCCGTGGGCTCAGAGTCGAGAACTCGAGCATAACTGGCGAGAGTGAGCCGGTGGCGCGCACTGATTATCCGACCGACAAAAATCCTCTCGAGTCCTCCAACGTAGCCTTTTCCACGTCATTCGCTGTCGCGGGTGACGGCAAAGGGATCGTGATCGCCACGGGTGATCATACTATGATAGGCCGTCTGGCTGGTCTCACGTCGCATCTTGTCAAAACCGAGACGCCAATCGCCAAGGAGATTAGGCATTTCGTCGAGATTATCACTATTGTGGCTGTTCTATGCGGCCTGGCGTTCTTCGCTCTGTCACTGCTGGTCGAGCCAAGTCTCGTACGAGCATTTACCTATCTACTCGGCATAGTTATCGCCAACGTACCCGAGGTACTGCTAGTGACCGTGACGACAGTTTTGACACTGACCGCTCAGAAAATGGCGAGCAAGAACTGCTTGGTGAAGAACTTGGAGGCGGTCGAGACTCTAGGCTCGACATCGGCGATCTGTTCCGACAAGACGGGCACGCTCACGCAGAACAAGATGTCCGTGTCTAATTTGTGGTTCGGCCACACCAGATATAACTTTCCACCGGGCGAGAGAATCGGCGTCGAGAGGGATTTGCTGTTAGAGAAGCCAGGTTTCAACGAGATGCTACGAGCTGCCACCCTCTGTTTGCGTGCCGAATTCACCGCCGAGTCCTTCATGCTGGCACCGATCGAGGAGCGCGAGATTATCGGTGACGCATCTGAGACCGGTATCCTCAAGTTCTGCGAGCACATTCATCCTACGCAGAGGTATCGCGAGGCGCATCCGAAAGTTGCCGAGATCCCTTTCAGCTCCGTGACCAAGTATCAAATGTCGATACACCGAGACATCGATGGTTATACCATGATATATAAAGGGGCACCAGAGGTGATTATGGAAAATTGTACAACGATACTGACGGCCGCCGGGGAAACGAAAGAAATGACCGCCAGCGATCACGCGATATCTCGCCGTGCCTGCACCGAACTGGGTTACCTTGGTGAGCGAGTTCTAGCGTACTGCGATCTGCATCTGCCCGCCAGTGTTTACGGGCCAGATTACAAATTCAACACCGATTCGCCCGTGTCCTACAACTTTCCCGGCAAGGGATACAGATTCGTGGGGCTGATAAGTCTGCAGGATCCCCCGAGGCCTGGCGTGCCCGAGGCGGTACAAAAGTGCCGTACCGCCGGTATAAAGGTGATCATGGTGACGGGTGATCATCCGGTGACGGCGATGGCAATTGCCAAGAAGGTGGGTATCATAAGCGAAGGCCACGAAACTCGTTACGAACGAGCGATTCTGCAGGGCAAGTCTTACACGCAAGTGACCGATTGCGTCGATGCCAGTGCGATCGTGATGACCGGTGCCGAGTTGAGGAACTTGGATGCGAGCGAGTTAGACAACGTTATACGCCGTTACGAGGAAATCGTATTCGCGAGGACGTCACCGCAGCAAAAGCTGTTGATTGTCGAGAGTTGCCAACGGCTGGGAGAGATCGTCGCGGTCACCGGCGACGGTGTCAACGATTCGCCGGCATTGCGGAAAGCCGACATAGGAGTAGCGATGGGGATCGCGGGCTCGGACGTTGCCAAGAACGCTGCGGATATGATACTCATGGACGATAACTTTGCGTCGATCGTGACCGGCGTCGAGGAGGGCCGGCTGATATTCGACAATTTGAAGAAGTCGATTGCGTACACGTTAACGTCAAGCGTGCCGGAGATGTTGCCCATGTTGAGCGGGCTAATATTCGCGATTCCTCTACCGTTGGTTATTGAACTGGTCATTTGTATAGACGTCGGCACTGACGTCGTCCCTGCGATTGCTCTGGCCTACGAGAAGGCAGAGTCGGATATAATGCGCCGGGCAC
The DNA here is from genome assembly GCF_001594115.1 of Trachymyrmex septentrionalis. NCBI lineage: Eukaryota > Metazoa > Arthropoda > Insecta > Hymenoptera > Formicidae > Trachymyrmex > Trachymyrmex septentrionalis. The sequence goes on from NW_017305029.1 coordinate 202,112, forward strand.
CGAGAAACCCTCAGTACGACAAGCTGGTGAACAAGCGTTTGATATCCATTACCTACGGCCAGATAGGAATGACGCAGGCGTTCGCTGGATTTTACACTTACTTCATGGTGCTCATGATGAACGGCTTTATGCCCAATCGTTTGTTGGGTTTACGAATAGAATGGGAGAACCCATCCATAAATGATCTACAAGATTCCTGGGGCCAAACGTGGACCTACAAAAACAGAATGAATCTCTTGATGGAGGCGCAAAGCGGATATTTTCTTTCCATTGTCATAACGCAAATGGTAGATCTGGTCATGTGTAAGACCAGGCGCAATTCCATCTTTCAACAAGGAATGAGCAACTGGTTTGTCAATTTTTCCTTCGTTTTCGAAATTATTCTGACAGGGCTCTTGCTCTATGTCCCAGGCACGGAATACGTACTGAAGACTATGCCACTGATGGCTTACTGGTACTGGCCTTGTTTGCCGCTCGGTGCATTTCTTTGGATCTACGACGAATTGAGACGTTTATGTATTCGTATCTTCCCGAGTGGAATTATGGAAAGAGAAACATACTATTGACATCATTTTTTCTTCCACAGAGAGAGGATGGTTAGAAGAAAGTGCGCAGAAAACCATCTACCAACCCACACAATAGATGTGTTTAAAATACATCTATTGTGTGGGTTGGTAGATGGTTCATAGAGATATATTTTGGGTATGCGATATCTTTAGGTGATATCTTCCTAATAAGTATTTCGAACATTTCTGCTCTATGGATAGTAACTTGTATTACTCGTAACGATTCGTTACAGATCTCTCTCTCTCTCTCTCTCTCTGGATATCTCACGTTTCAGGGTTATTATGCCTCATCAGTCGATTAGAGATAATATATATATAAGTTATATTTATTATTACAATTTATTTTTTTATTAATTGGAAAAAAGCAATTGTTATCGCGATAGAATTTATCCTAACTGAGATCTCGTTTTTTCTCTTTTCCTCTTTATTTATATCAATAATAAAAGACTGACTTACAGCACATGTGATTGTACTTATCATGGATTCTGGAATTCGTCCCGCTTTTTTCATTATTAGGTCTAACGATCCACCATCCATATATTCCATACATATACAAATTTCTCCCCCACTGAAAGAGAGTATACATATATAATAGCCACACTGTAGCAGTTTTGGCACTGTATGCAGAGCACGTACACATATATACAGGGTGTTCAGTGTAACGCATGACTTTTCAGACACTTATGACAGTTAAAAAAAAGTTGAAAGGTGAATATTCATCTGTTTTATACAGGCTACAACATGCGACCAAAAAAATTGAAATAAAATTTTTTCATAAAAAAATCAGTCATTTAAAATTTTTTAAATAGCATCATACCATTTTTTTATTCTATAATATTACATGGATCTTCAAGACGAATTCAAATCACTATCGAAATGTCACTTTTATTGATGTTTTATTGATTCTATTGTATATTTTATTAATCTTTGAGTAGGTGAATTTTTAGGTATTTACAGCATCCCATGTTTGACACTTCATTATTGTTATATCGTTAAATTATATCGACAAACTGCTACCATTTCAATCTGTCAAGTATTCAATAAAAAAGATACTAAATCGATGAACTCTGTTGCCAATCTAAAAGTATGAAATATTTAAGAAAAACTGCCTGGGGTGTTTAGACAATCCATATATCTACTTGAAGGTAAAATAAATACATACATACATATATATATGTATGTATGTATGTATGTATGTGTTCGAAGGTCGTAAGTATTGCTGTTATAAATAATGCTATAAATTTGATATAAACTATCAATAAAACATCAATAAAAGTGACATTTTGGTAGTGAATTTGAATTCGTCTTGAAGATCCCTATAATATGGAAAAAAAATCAATATTTCGTTAACCATTGCGAAAATTGCAAAATGGCAGATGACATTTCGACACAGTTTAATCCACCCTATCTATATAAGAGCGCTTTGCGGGGGCGCGCGCGATATTATATATGCATGTAAGCACATGTATCTCAAGGAACAATCCTCTTAAAATTTCTGAAAAGTTTACCTGCAAAAAGCGCCATAAAATCCAACTATATGTGCAAAGTTACATTCATGAAGGACTTTTAATTCTCTAATTATTTGCTTCTTGATAGGTGGCTTCACTTCCAAGCGTATTTGCTGAAAAATTTGGGACAAAAATACCAATGAGTATAGAATACACATTCTAAATGCCTATCAATACATATATAATGATTAAGTATACGATCATTTACCTTCATTGCCATTATAAGACCATATTTTTTATGTTTGACTTTTGTAACAACGCCACCATTACCCGAACCTAATTCACCTAACTTTTCAAAATCCTCGCCGCATAGTTCTCCAACTTTTTCTTTTTGTCCCAGAAAACTCTCTAGTCGTTTCTTTTGTTCCTCGTCCATTTCTAGATCTTCTAATCTTGCTTGAAGAGTATCAATATTCAATGTGTCCCTCATGCCGCTGCGAAAAATGTAGTATCAGAATTATACGATGACAAACTTCCAGATAATAATTTCAAAATGACAGAAATCTTCCAAATTACTCAAATTAGCTTATAAGATTAGTTTATGAAAATTTCGCAATTATTTCAATTAATCAGAAATGAATTAAGGTTGAGATCTTCAAGTCATAGATATTTTACAGCATAGAGTTCATAGAGCTTGTTTAAAATACCTCGTATAAAGTTGATTCTATAATGAGGCAATAATTGCTAGTTTTAAGTCTTATGCTGATTCTACAATGAGTCGGTAGTAGGAAATCTTAAGTTTTAATCTAACTACGATTTTTCGCAACTACTAGTTGTGAGTTGTACAGCGAATCGTCTAGCTCGCCTAATGGGAAGAAATAAAGTCGAAATTGGTCAGTCTTAAGCAAATTAGTAGTCTTAGTCATACAAGTTGGCTGTTGGCAAGCTTCATCGATTCACCTATATAAGACTTAGGATTGCTACCACCTAACTCATTGTAGAATTAGCTTTATCAGTGAATCGGTGAATAGCCAACTTGTACGACTAATGCCTGTTTCCATCAATGTAGATTAACTTTAATCTCGGTTCTACTTATTCTTTGTCTTATTCTAGTTGTAAAGATTAGGAAAAGATGGAGAGTAAGTTGAACTGAGGTTAAAGTTAATCTACATTGGTGGAGATGGACATAAGACCACCGATTTTTTTAAAACTGACCAAATTCAAATTTATTCTTTCCTATTAGTCGAGCTAAACGATTCGCTGTACAATTAACAAATTGTAGACGTAAATAGTCAACTATTTAGATCGACACTTAAAATTTCCAACTACCGATTCAATGTAGATTCATAAGTGTTCAACATACGTAATTTTTATATCAGAGTTCTGTAGTGAGATAGGAACATTGTACTATTAATATATATAATATAATGCATTGGCTACGTTCAGCAGAAAAAACTAATCAGTTAGCGCTTAGTGATTTTTTAATATTGGTTCTTGCCTTTAATTTTTCATTGGATGTAAAAATCAATTATATTGAAGAATCACTAAGTACTGACTGATTAATTTTCTCTGCTGAATGCAGCCATTGTAAATTGTTAATATACATGTATATATAAACAGCTTACAATATATTGCATTACATATATATTAAGAGTCTATAATGTGTGTAAAACACACGCACGCATGCCTCCCCCCCAACACACATACACACATTCACCCACACATGTTATTATATGAAAATAATATTACATAAAAATAATAAAACATCCTTGTTTCTGGACTTACTCAGGCATTTCCGGAGGTTCCGGATACGCAGGCGGAACCGGCGGTGAAGGAGATGCTTCTGGTACCGGTTCTATTGAGCCAGGTGGTAATGTTAAGTTGAGTTTATTCTTTGACATTTGGTGGTTGGCCGTTTAAAAGTATTTTGAAGAATGAACACTACACTACGTGAGATTATCACTTAACACAGATGCGAACTTGCGGATCATGTAAGATTAATCTGTCTCATCTATCTTATTTTTTTTTTAAGGGAATAACGCAAGATCTATGAGACAACAAAAAAATTTACCGTGTCCGTCAATTTTTCGCAATTTTCGCGCCAATCACAACATTCGCGCGAATCTCGCAGTTGTATTCATCGTTCGTTCTCTTCGCGTGCATTCACAAACGGAACGTTCGTTCGACACTTAGTACACGTCGCTAATAAGAACAAACTACCAAATCACAAATCTATAAATCTCTTCGTTATTTAAAGTTTTCATTATTCAGTAAGAGATAGATACGTTTTTATCACGCGTCAGGTTTTGGTAATCATCGAATAGATGTTAACAACGATATACGTCGCTAACCTAAGCGATAGGGGTGTGGAACACTAGCGAAAAACGAAGAAAAGAGGTTATGCGAAACTTCGCGGGAACCGCAAAAGCGAACATATCTAGTACTACCACCTAATGTTCACTAAGCACTCTGAGCAGATCAACAGCAATCGAACGGGATTGGTTCTTACTTATTGATTTACCCGATTTGGAAAAACAGGAAAACAGTCACATAACCTATCACTTGCTACTACGCGGTAGCCAATCAATTCATCGCTTTTTATGTAGGATCAGGTCTGTTAGTTCGGATCTACAATAGGTGTTTTAAGCCTTAAAGGTGCCTTTCCATGTCGACGCTTATTTTCGGCGACAAAATAGGTCACGCGATAAAAATCGAGATAATACTCAAGAATTAAGTCCTGTTTGCCGATTTTGGTGAAATTATTAAGGCTTATTCGATGCGTTTGTAAGAAAGATTCTGGCAAAAAAAAAAACACGTAACTCTGTGAGCCGAGATATTAAGCGTTAAAGTCGATAACTATTGAGGTTAGGAAATCTGTCATAGAGACAAAATGAGATCTGTAATTGTATTGCTTCATGGGTTTCGACTTTCTACACGAAGCAACTCCATCTTCCACGCCCCCTCCCCATCCCCCTCTCAAATGGGCGCACTTTTACAATTGTGCTACTGTTGTTGTTGAGGTTCAGGTTAGAAAATTTGTAATGTAGACAGTGGGGCGTATAGACTAGTGCCTATTGATTCGGGGCGGCTACGCCATCCCGAACGAAAAAAAAATTACATAACCTATCTGCTTGAGACCTAACCGCTTAGAAATTACAGCGTAAACAGTGTCCGCTTGGAATATTTCTATCCTAAGAAGACAATGGGGTAGGAGAATAATCTTTTTAGAGAGGTCTTTTGACTGTCCAGGCTGCAACTTCTAGTTAAGCCCCAAGCGGGTAGGAAATTATTTTTTTTTGTTCGGGCGGTTACGCCGAACAAAAATAAAATCTATACATCCCACTGTCTACACAACAGATTTTCTAACTTCACAACTACAATTATAGAAGACATTATAGATCCCTTTGCAGGGGGAGTGGGAAGGGTGAGAGTCGCTTCGCATAGAAAGTCGAAACCCATGTGAAACAGTACAATTATAAACTTCATTTTGTCTCTGACAGATTTCCTAACCTAAATAGTCGTGAACATTAACGCGTAATATCTCGGTTCGCGGGACAAAGCGACTTGTTTTTGCCAGCTTCTTTCGTTTCATGCAAAACCGCGTTGAATAAGCTTAATTTCATCAAAATCGGCGAAAAGGACAATTCTTGAGTATTACCAAAACATAGACGCCGCTTCGTCATTTTTGTCAATTATCACATGACTTATTTTGACGCCGAAAATGAGCATCGAGCGCAAGCATGAAAAGGCACCTTAAGCTGTAAGGTCCAGTTTCAAAATTCATAGTTCACTCTTAAGCAAGTTCAACTTATTCTTCATCTCTTTCTAGTTCAAAAATTAGTAAGAGATACTGACTGCGTTCAGAAGACAAAGCAATTTCGCAATTATTGTAAAATTCTTTAATATGATTGCCTTTAATTTATTATTGGATCTAATTGTATAAATTAATCATAATCAAAACTTTTACAATGGTTGTAAAACTACTTTTTCTGCTGAACGCAGCCAATGAATAAGTTAAATCTCCGTTCAGAGTTAATTGTGAGTTGTGAAACTGGGCCTAAGAAATTGACTAATTAGAATTAAATGAATGGAGAATAAATAGGTGCATTCAGTATTATGGCCGTAGTCGGATTTTATAATTAACACCGTTTTAAGTACAGTCTTAAGTTGTCATGAACCAATCAGAGGGTCGCATTAGCGACGTAAGATAATACTTAAGACGGTCCTAAAATAAGAATTGACTATGAATACTGGCCTATGACCGCTCACTAAGCGCTCAATGGCTGCGTTCAGTGGACTCACCAGTTGAATGAACGCTCGCCGCTATTAGGTACGTTCAGCGGACTCAATAGTTGCGTGAGCGGTTGCTATTATTTGTGTATTCTTATAGATCATCCAATCAGCATTTTAGATCTGGAAAAATACATTAAAAATGTATTCTTCCAGATCTGAAATACTGATTGGATGATCTAAAAGAATATACCAATTCCCCCTCTGGGCATACTTTCATTTTCAGATAAATTCCCCAGAGGGACATTTCCCCTCTGGGATAATACAAAATTACACGGCTAGGCCGCGCGCATAAATATATATATTTATTGCGGGGGACAAAGGCCCCCCCGCATGGGCATTACAACTAAAGGCTGGGGGACAAGCCCCGAAACGCAAGAGGCGGAAAGAGGAGGAGGAGGCGGGGTGGCGGAAACGCACCCGCCTAGGCAAAGCCGGGACCATTTGGTCAGGGAGTGGCTCGCGAACATGTATCGGCAAATTCAACTTAGGATTACAACTATTACATTTAATCAAAGATGACGAGAATGAGTTCGTAGGCTAAGCGGAAACATACGGAGCCTCTTCTCAATAGTAATTGAAGCTTAGGTAATTTATTCAATGTTGATTCAATGTTAACGAAATAGTAATGAAACATGAAAGTTAACGTAACGTTAGGCCGGTTGACGTAGTATTAACATGCTTTTAAATTTACTGAAATGCTGTATGAAACTAATCAAGAAAATGATAGGCGGCAAAGGGAGTTTCGCTCTTGATACAATTTATTGTAGTATCTTATCGTAAGATAGCTATAATAATTATTATCTAAACTAAGTCCAGTAATAATGACGGAATCAGAAACGATAGTGTGCGTGACAATATGTATAAATTACATGTATTTCTATGTCAGCCACGTAAAAGATGTACTGATTATGATTTTAAGATTTTGTACGTACGAACCAAGAAGCTCGCGCGATGTGGCAACATCCCAAGCCCAATACCATGTATGTCGACACCACCTACCACCCTTTATTTATCAGAAAACCTCTTTAGAAGTAATCTACCATTCCAGGCGAGGCAGCGCGCAAAACATAACTAAGTTCATATCGGACCCCCCCGCCAAAATTTTGGAATACCTAAAAAAAAGGTCATCAACTTCAACGCCCAGGATTCCTAAAAAAAAGGTCCTCAGATTTCACGCGTGTGGGTCTTCCAAAAAGACCAACCCCCCTGGACCCGACCCGACCCTCCGGGTCGGGAAGACCCCCCCTCACACCGGCGACCTTTTTTTTTTTTTTTTTTTTTTTTTTTTTTTTTTT
>NW_017305029.1:209813-210062 GCF_001594115.1 Trachymyrmex septentrionalis
ACCAAAATCATATTTCTTCCGTCGACCTATTCCAAGATTCAAACAATTCAGCTTCGTTCACCTTAGTTCACACTTCACCTTCCTTCAAGTCAAGGTCAAATCAACTCAAGTCGAGTTAGCTTGGGTTAGGTTGGGTCGGTTGAGTTGGGTTGGGTTGGGTTGGGTTCGGTTGGGTTAGGTTGGGTTAGGTTGGGTTGGGTTGGGTTGGGTTAGGTTCGGTTAGGTTAGGTTAGGTTAGGTTAGGTTAGG
>NW_017305030.1:0-323 GCF_001594115.1 Trachymyrmex septentrionalis
GCTCGTAACGCCTCTCGACCTTCCGACGTTTGCAGCTGATTTTGAATTTTCATCGCTAGCGAATCTTCCGTCGTTTCGAAAACGTTCTCCAACGACTCTATCGTTGGTACGATTTTGGCACGCGGGGTGGAGGTTATTGGTTGTACATCATCGTGCGATCGATCATTGGATTTATGCAGAGTCGTGGAACGCTCGAACGTCTCGCTCGCTTCTTCTCTCTCCTCTTGTTCTTCTTCCTTCTTCCTCTCGCATTTATGGGCAGACGCTGCATCTTCGTCGCGCGACTCTCTCTTTGTCGCGCGCACGCCGGGGCTATCGACGAA
>NW_017305030.1:423-925 GCF_001594115.1 Trachymyrmex septentrionalis
GGCAGGGGCTCGATAAGAGGCTTAAAACGTCTGCCCAACGCGATGCCTTCCTCGATTCTACCGGTCTTCAGAACGCGATGTTTCTGGCGGATCGACTCGCTCGTCTTCTCGATCGCTCTCACGATTTTTTCACGCTCGCGCACATCTGTCATGCTCGTCTGTAACTAAGTATCGACAACGACTGGTCGCGTTACGGTATCGCGAACTCGTTAAATCCTTTTCTGTATCGTCCATTTGTGAGCGCACTGTCTTTGTCTATCACTACGAATCCATATTTTTGTTGCCAACAGGCGTGGCACAACGCGCAAAATTTGTTGTACGACATGTCGGTATTTACATGATCGTTGTAAACGTGTTTCAAGTTGGTACCGTCCTGTTTGAATAGGATCAGAAGGTTCTCGTTGTCGCGTATCAGATGTTTAGGTATCCACGCGTACGTTTGGCAGAGATAGAAACAGTCAACGTTCGCGTGGCGACCCATCGAAAAGTATTCTCTCACCGC
>NW_017305031.1:0-287 GCF_001594115.1 Trachymyrmex septentrionalis
TCTGTTGTTCAATACTTGTTAGTTTAACGGCATTTACATACGTTATCCCCCAGGGTACAAGTCTTACAGTGTAGTTCTCACAAAGTTTTTAAAGTAAGTTTCTGCGAAAACTATTTCTGAAAATTTTATAAAAAATATTAAAACGTGTTTGTGTCTCATGCAGCAAGAACTAATTCAGTTAAAATACTAGCCGACGATTCAGAGAAACTATGATACAGACGTTAGAAAGAGCGCTGGCACCATTATTGATCATTGGATCGTTTTGTAACTTGTGCATGATCGAATAT
>NW_017305032.1:0-1742 GCF_001594115.1 Trachymyrmex septentrionalis
ATACCGAGTGATGGACAACGTAAAGACTCAAGCTTAACGACTATTTCGTTGTTCGTTAAAGAGGCTGACATTTCCGATTTATGGGAGCTGGACGTGCTGGATATCAAAGATCCATTTGAAAGCAAATCCAAGAAAGATCATGAAGATAAAATACTGTCTGCATTTTTGGAAAATGTCAAGGTCAATGAAGATGGACGTTATGAGGTTCAACTGCCTTGGAGAGAGAATCACCCTACCTTAGAAAATAATCGAGAACTCGCAATTAGACGCCTGGAATCTACAACCAGAAAATTAAAAGTGAACGATCTTTTCGAAAAGTACGACCAAGTTTTCGATGAGTGGAAAAGTGACGGTATTATCGAACAAGTTCCTGCGAGTGAAGTGACTAAATGGGGCCATTATTTACTTCATCGACCAGTATTAAAAGAGAACAGTTCAACAAAAGTCCGGCCAGTGTTCGACGCTTCGTCCCACGAAAAGTCACCATCGCTAAACCAGTGTTTGGAAATAGGCCCGAACTTAATCGAGCTCATCCCTTCGATACTGTTGCGTTTTAGAAAATGTAAATACGGTGTTATTTCTGATATTAAACGGGCGTTTTTGCAAATCAGCATACATCCGAAGGATCGCGACTTTTTAAGATTCTTGTGGTACGATAAATCGGGTAAGGTTATTATTTTACGCCATGCCAGGGTAGTCTTTGGAGTATCGTGCAGTCCGTTTTTATTAGGCGCCGTAATCGATCTGCATTTAAAACGCGTTATGCAGGATGAGCTTTCTCGAGAATCAATGAAGTATTGTCCGAGAAATATTACAAAATTGTCCGAGAGTTTTTACGTGGACAATTCTGTAACAAGCGTTAATAACGTAGATGAAATAAGCTCGTTTATATCGGATGCTAAGATGGTAATGAAAACCGGTGGCTTTGAGCTCAGAGGGTGGGAGTTTTCAGGTGATTCTCTAGATAGCGACAAATCTCCCGTGCTCGGTATAATTTGGGATAAAAACAAAGATGTTTTGTCAATAAATGTACCATGTTTAGATGAACTTTACGAAACCGTTGTCACGAAACGATCAATGTTATCCCTTGCTCATCGTATATTCGATCCTTTAGGCGTCGCTTCTCCAATAACCCTTTACCCAAAGTTATTGTTACAAGAGGCATGGGCTAAGAACCTATCTTGGGATGATGAAGTAACGGATGAGATAAAAAATAAATTTTTAAAATGGGTAAGACAGCTAGATAATTTACGCAAAATTGAAATACCGAGGTGCTTGTTGGGAGAATTGGGAAGAGACGACCTTATAACTATTCATACGTTTTGCGATGCCAGTCAGATGGCGTATGCAGTCGTAATATTTATACGGATCGAAAATAACTTAGGGGTGCGTGTTAAATTTGTACAATCGAAAGTCCGAGTTGCGCCGGTGAAAACTTGTACTATTCCGAGACTAGAATTATTAGGAGCTACTATAGCCGCACGCTTAACCCACTCAGTTGTAGAAACACTTAAACTAAATAGCGTGAAGAAATATTATTGGTGCGACTCTACTACTGTTCTCGCGTGGATAAAGAGGCAGTCGCAATGGGGGGTGTTCGTTCTGAACAGGGTACAAGAAATTCGTAAATTGTCCAGTTGCGACGAATGGTATCATGTGCCGGGTGAACACAATCCTGCGGACTTGCCTTCGAGAGGATGTTCTGTCGATCAATTAATGGCTTCTAGATGGTGGGGGGGGGG
>NW_017305032.1:1842-2682 GCF_001594115.1 Trachymyrmex septentrionalis
TTCTGATTGCTGGCCTTTCTCAGAACCTAGTTTCAACGAAACAGAAATCGAGAAAGAAGCGAAAAAATCGGCTATTTCTAAGGGTAAAGATAATGCGGGAAATGACATGAGTACGGTACTGGCAGCAACCAATCAGAGTAATATTAGTTCATGGCTTATCGATCGTTTTTCTACTTATAAAAAATTACTGCGCGTCTGTGCATGGATAAAGCGATTTATTTATAATAGTAAACTACAAAAACACTTGCGTAGTTCAGGAGAGTTATCTGTTGAAGAACTGCTCGAGTCCGAATTGTTTATGTTAAAACTTGTTCAAACGGAGGTTTTTGCCAATGAGAAAGACAAGAGGCTTGAAGTTTTGAAGGCATTTAAAGACGATAAAGGGTTGATACGGTTGAAGACTAGAATTACGGAAAGAGACGATACGTACAATTTTCGGTACCCTATTGTCTTACCTGCTTGTCATGATCTAGTCACACTATTGATTAAAGAGAAACACGATAAGTTGGGGCACGCTGGTGTACAGATTTTGCTTAATAATTTAAGAGAAGATTATTGGGTTCTGGGAGGCCGAAAGGCCATTCGCGCCGTATTAAAAAGATGTTCTACTTGTCAACGATACAGTTCGAAGCCTATGGAAGTAATATCAGCTCCTCTTCCCTTAGATAGAGTAAGAGATGCTGCTATTTTCGAGGTGACTGGCGTCGATGCTGCTGGCCCTATTTTTGTGAAAGGACCGCAGAAAGCTTGGATTATATTGTTCACGTGCGCGGTGTATCGAGCCGTACATCTGGAGCTGGTTACCTCGCTGTCCACTGTTGCCTTTATAGATGCGCTTAG
>NW_017305033.1:0-1673 GCF_001594115.1 Trachymyrmex septentrionalis
TCGACTTTGATCGACGCTGTAGCGACGTAGCGGTAAGTTTATAAAAGTACAAAAAAGTTCGTGCGGATCGTGTGACGTATATATCATTGCGCAAATGATATGGCGTTAAAGGAGAATAGACATTTCCGAGAGTTTCATCACCGTTCGGGGATCGTGATTCTACATTTTCTAATATATATTTTTCTTCGCGGAAACTGAAAGGAATCATTATAATAACGCTAGATTTAAGGAAGTATTGGTACATCGAAATAAAATTCTTATTCGCATGGCTCTAAAACCCCTGTCAATAATGCTTTAATAATTTATTTGTGAAATTAATTTCAAATTAGATCTAATGCAAATAATATTGCACTACAAAACATTAATTAGATTATATTTTTCATATTATAACATTTGCTATCTTGATATCATTTCTCTCATTTCAAGCGTTTCTTAAATTGAAGAAATATATTGTAGTTATATATTTTATATGTAAAAAGGTAAAAATAGATATTTTGTGTTATTTTCTATTTGTAACAATAAGTATCTGTTAAATTTATATATTGCGTTTATAAAATATCACAAATGTGTCTAAACTAAAAACGTAAAAATAGCATCTGATTTCAGATAAATTTGTCATTATAAATGTGCCAATTCAACATAAAATTTGTTTTTAAATTGTGTCAAAGTATTACGCTTCTTATGTTAATTTCTTACATAACGTTTGTGTTACTTTCTAACAAATTTATCTTACGCTAAATTAACACAAAAATTTGTGTGGACCGTTTGGGAAATGTGAAATATGTTAAATTTAACACAAATTCTTTTACTGTGTATGTACAATATTTAATCATTTAACAATTGAAATATTATAAAAAAGGACAAAATATATGCTTGTGTACTCTATGATTTGTGCCCCCGTCTCCTCCAACAGGAAAAAATTCTGCTGAAGCCATTATTCACGTTTGTGGTTCATGCCTTGTGAAAACTCGGCATTATACTTGACTCATTATTAAGGCACCTATTGTTTATAAGAAAGAGAGAGAAAGAGAAAGAGAGACAAAGAGAGAGACAGAGAAAGAGAGTTATTGATGTTTACGCGGGTGACAAATACGCGATCCGTATCGGACGCCGCTTAAACACGAGACATACTCGGGTATGACACCATTGACTCATGCACGCAAGCATATCTTTGCTCCCTTTTTTGTAATGGTTCAGTTTACTAAATAATTACGTATCATTTTCATAAATGTAATAATAAAATTGACAAGTTTTCTTTACAAAGTCGCAGTTGATTCATTTTATTCGACCTATTTATTGCGAAGTAATAATTATTAGTTTCAATTTATTCCCATTGGTTACCATGTGTAATGTATATCTACAGAATTATTGATCAAATAATGTTTTTCTGGTAACTATGGATACTTTCCGTTTCATGCGTAATGCATTTGTTATCTTTATTGTTCATCAAATAATAAAGTAAACAGAATTAAATGGAACATTATGCGCATTTTGCGTGAACAATCTAAAATAAGATAATAGCTACAACATGAATAAAATATAGAAGACCATTCTCCCTGAAGACCGACTAATTTCATCACTCCATCCTCCACAATTATTTTCTTCCCCTTCCCCTCTCTATCACTTCAACAAGCAGCGTAATATAAGAGGAACAGCTCAGTATCAGGTTGCTC
>NW_017305034.1:0-374 GCF_001594115.1 Trachymyrmex septentrionalis
AGAAACGTACTTATACAAATACTACTATTAATAATAACATACAAAAAAAGAATAAGCATGTACTCGTACGTATGGGAATATGTGTCTCACAATCAGAGATGTTACATGGTTGATTACAAGATGAATAATTCTAATTTATATTAAGCTGTTTTATTCAGTTTTATTACAATTTTTGTAGGGAGTTTTGTATATATTTTTTGTAAAAATCAAAGAAAAGTTCATGTTATGCTTATATGTATCGATGGATGTATGGATGGAATAAAAAAAAGTGAAAACATATATTACTTAATTTATAATTATTTTTAACACTGTTATAATTACGGTTGAACACAGCAGCCATGAACCAAATTGGACAGATCATGAATCTTCTCAGC
>NW_017305035.1:0-957 GCF_001594115.1 Trachymyrmex septentrionalis
TGACTGTCACCATTTGAGGGACAATTAACCCCTTCAGCCACAGTGGGATATAAGGGACACTTTTTTTTACCATATCTTTTGTTTTTAGAATAAACTCACAGGGTTTTTTGTATTTTCAGATAAAATAAGATTCAAATTTCAAAAAACAGGGCATGTTTCATGATTATTTAATAATATTTATTTATTATAAACAAATTTATACCAAAAATGCATGTTTTTCCAAATTTAATTCATTTGTGACAGATTTTGACAATAAATATGCATTGCAAATCATTGTTTCCAATGTTTTTAAAGTCGCTGAATTCAAATCCGCCATTAGATTTTTAAAATTCAAAATGGCAGATCTAATATGACGGCCAGAACTACAAAAAAGTGATTATTTTTGCGATTGGTTAATTACTATTGCATTTTTAACACTATATATTATTGTTGTTAATATATTGGATATGGGAATAAGTTTCCGCCCTTTTTTAATGAAAAAGATGTGTTTATTTAAACAAAACAATACAATGTGAGTTTATTCAAAGTATGCTCCATCGGAAGCAATAACTTTCTCTCACCTTTCCGGTGATAATAAACAGATTTCTCGAATAAAAATTATGGTTCTTTCGAAACGATCCATTCATCAAGCCATTTTTTGATATCTTCATAAGAATTGTTCTTCAGAAAGAACCGACTGCATAGACCGAAATAAATGGAAATCTGAAGGAGCAATGTCCGGTGTATACGACGAGTGGAGCAGAATTTCCCACTTCATTCCTTTCAAGTATTTCTTGATCGGTTTTGCAACGTGTGGCCTAGCGTTGTCATGTAACAGAATCAGCTTGTTGTGTTTATTGTCCCGTTCGGGTTTTTCTTTCAAAGCTTGGTTTAAACGTATCAGTTGTAGTCGGTAATGATCGCCAATGATAGTTTCGGACGGAGAAGTTCATAATATATAACCCTTTTAATCTCACC
>NW_017305036.1:0-217 GCF_001594115.1 Trachymyrmex septentrionalis
AGCATGGAATCGTGACTACAGATGGTAACGTGAAAGATTCGAAAATCATTGATTTGATAAACAATGCGATGAGCGAGAAAAAAACTGTGAAAGCAATGAGCAGAAATCAGTTTGCACGATTATTCCGTCGAACATACCTTCTGCGCTGGTGAGAAATAAAAGATTATTATCCACGCACAGTGTTAGTGTAAACAGCGTAAAACTTCGATCTTGGGGG
>NW_017305036.1:234-549 GCF_001594115.1 Trachymyrmex septentrionalis
GAAAGCACGAGTTCCACACAGATTATATCAAAAGCACGAGTTCCACACAGATTGTATCAAAAGCGCGAGAAAAGAGAAAAACATAAAAATTATTGTACAAGAAATAAATGAGGAAAATTCGCTGATTCTTTCTCGTACACGAAAAGCTAATACCTCCGCATCTTTACAAGCGGGAAAAAATCGGTTACTCGGTTGGAAAAAACTAAGATAATACGATGATGATTGAAAAATTATACTACGATCTGTCGCATTATGCGGGCTATTCGGCGGTTGATAATGTAATTCGTGCTGTTAAACCGAATTTCTCACGGAGAG
>NW_017305037.1:0-257 GCF_001594115.1 Trachymyrmex septentrionalis
TATTATTTATTTTTTTATGTAGTCTTTTATTATTTTTTTTATTATATTCACTTTTTTACATCTGAGGAGGGCTCAATCCAGCAGCCAAAACTTATTTGTTTTATTAATATACGCCGTTCTACTTTTTATTTTATGTATTTATGACTAATATCGTTAATTAAATGTATTATGCGTCGACTCTTTTTTGCCATTCACTTTGTTTATTTCTTTTTATATTTATTAAATTATACTTATTAAATTATATCTATAAAATTATA
>NW_017305038.1:0-1656 GCF_001594115.1 Trachymyrmex septentrionalis
TTCTATATATAATAAAACGCAGCAAGATTGCTTCGATGCTAAATAAGTTCGAGGTATCTTGCAGATGGCACTTTTCCACCAAACGCAAGCAACTGGTCTGTTTGAATTTGTCATCAATAAAAAGACCAGATAAAAACAATATGATAATCATATGTTTTCGCCTCGATCCTCAGACAATTTGGTGCCTGTTCAGATTCCTTTTCTTTCTTTTAAATGAAATAATGTTTGTCTCTCGTTGACTAACTAATAAAGGACACATGGAAACTTTTACCGTACGATCCATAACGCATAGAGAAGACAAAAGTTACAGGCGAATGTATTGACGCTGTTTTTTTTTTTCCAAGATCTCAACCGACGCGTCTCCGGTGTCGCTTTTTTGCATGTATCTTTCTCGAAATTCATGGAATTGGGGTCGTCCATCGGTCGTATCGTCGATATGGCGTCAACCAGCAGTAAAACCGGCAAAATCAGTGTTTAGTCACCGTATTTTCATTAGAATGCGCCTTACCTTTTTCTATCACACAGAGGATCATCGTCGTATATACATGCAAACCGGTTTTAACGAGATTTGCAAATTTCGGTGGCATCAACCACGACATTCATTGACTCGCAAATTGTTCAATGGAACTTGAGATAACGAATTATCTCGCTTAAATTATACGACGACCCAAGAGCGTGGATAGTAACTTAGTCTGCTGTTCATCACGCTCTCGAAATAATATATTGTAAAAATATTAAGGATAATACTTTTTCTCCGAAATTTAAATAATTATTTTATGCAAAAACTTTGTTTTGCAAAAAAATATTGAAAAGCGTATCCAAGCGTGTCATCATAATTGCTTGATAACCTTCAATAGTACCGTAAACATGTCAACGCATGCGATATATTTATGAATTATATCCAGAAAAAATGTTTAACCATCACATGATATTTTACAATACTCTTTAGTTAACTTTGAACACTTTGCAACGTTTTTAAAATTTTTTTTAAATACTTTAAATATTTTAAAATAAATTTTAAAATTTAATTTCTCAAAGCATCAATTTTATTGTTTTTTTTATTAAAATGTTTGCTGAAAAAAAATATTAAAATGAAGATGATATCAATATGTTAATAGTTAAGAGATTGTCTTTATTTTAATATTTTTTTTCAATAAAGCTTTTGCAAAGAAAATCACTTTGACGCTTTGTGAGACTAAAAACTTTCTAAGTTTTTGAAATGTCGCAAATAAGGATTAAAAAGTTAACTAGAGAGAATTTAAAAAAATCACGATGGCTTAGTATCTTTTCTGATTCAGAATAGAGATACATCTACACATGTGTTGAAATGTCTACGATACTGACGACTATTTATAAGCAATTAAGCAATCATAACGGTGCATGGATAACGTATGGAGAGATGTGTAATTATGATAAGAACCTAGATTTTAAGGCGTTTCTGATCTATCTCGAGTGTGATTTTCAAAGTTACGAATCATATATTGTTTTTGTTTGTGGCAAAACTTGAAGGGGAGACCCGTAAAAGAATGCGTGACACGCACGACTTCCGATTATAGATAAGGTGTTCGTTATTCATCCGTTCGCAGTTTTTTTAACGTCGCCGAAACGGAATAATCCTTATCCTTTTAACACGTTAACGCTCGCCTATTCATGACT
>NW_017305038.1:1756-2596 GCF_001594115.1 Trachymyrmex septentrionalis
ATCGCTTGTCGAAGTTTCTGAAGCGTTGGGGATTTCAATGCATGACAAAATGTTCCCCCGAAGCGTGGATACTTTGCAAAGTAAAATATAAATCCTTTCATACTTCGTATATAGAAAATAATGAAGAATTTTATCAATACTTTATTTTGAATACATTAATAGAAATACGCTCTATATAAGTTTAGACAATAACATTCAGCTAATGAATTATATTTAAAATTTATTAATTTAAACACAGAAGATTTAATTTTTTTGTCAGTAAATATTTGCTAAAAATTAGAAAGTGACAGGCATAAAATATCGGATTATAAATATTCATTAAATAACTATCGATTAAATAAGTATCCAACTTTCTTTAACACTCTTGTTATTGCTATGTGCTATCAATGTAGTTAAGGGCAACATATTATTATGGGTGGTAGAATAAGCTTCCTACAAAAAAATGTACAGCATCCGTATTTTAAGGAGATAATAATGATTATCATGTGTTTATGCAAAAGGATGTAAGTGCAATGCACATCCGGCGTACGAGAGAAAACTGTAAGGTGACTAAAAATCAAGAAGTCAAAGACTCTCCGGAGGTGAAAGGGAACTCTGCCGGAAGTGCACTCTTATGTACTTGTACGCTAATCCTCGTCTGAAACGCATTTCCCATATGTTCAGGGAGGTCGGTAGGACCTGTGCTCTCTCTCTTTTTGTTTATCTCTCTCAAGGGAACGGTGCACACCCATGATTCTCATAAGATTGATTTCCGGACTCCTTGAGTCGCGACTGACCGTCGATCAGGTCCGATCTGAAAAATGCATCAAGGCGAAGTGGTTCCCATATTGGCGACGCTGC
>NW_017305039.1:0-289 GCF_001594115.1 Trachymyrmex septentrionalis
AATATGTCATTAATTTCATTTTTAGAAGCAGCTAGCACAATGTCATCCACATTGAAAAACTGGACGAAAAAACAAAAAATTTGTGTAAACTACAAGTTTTCCAATAACAAATTTGACAATATTATCAAACAAGGGATTAGAGAACTTAAGATGTTTTTGAATAATAATCAAAGTTTGTTGGTAACTAAGGCAGACAAGGGCAATTCCACGGTTATTCTATCTTACGAAGAATATGTAATGAAAAAATTAATGTATGAGGATGGTAACATCATATTTGATTTGTACAAAA
>NW_017305040.1:0-1448 GCF_001594115.1 Trachymyrmex septentrionalis
CAACGTGTTACTGATAGTTGTTGATGATCATGAAGTAATAATACATATATTCGTCATTTTAAAATTAATATCGCAACTACAAACAATATTGCATATTACAATATAAATATTGCAAAAACAAATGTCTGGAAATTGTTATAGAAATTAAAACTTGAAAAGGTTTAGATTAGAACAGTTGAAGTTTAAAGACGAGAAATTACTTGCAAATAATTGGTCACATTTTACAATGCATTTTACAAAACAAATAAAAAAACAGTTTGAATGTGTTAGATTCCACATTATTCTTGAAATTCTAGAATAATAACTTTGTTCAATACTTTTAAATGCTTTCTGAAATATATTATAATAAATATTCCGAAGATCTTCTGCGTTAACATAATGTTGTTGGCATAATTTGCATAGTTTATCAAGATTTTGTGTAAATGGGGATAAAATGAGAAAAAAATAATTTTTTTGTCATTTTCAACATTACTTATAGTAAACAATATTAAGTGAAATGAGCTGATAAATGTTCTTTTAGACTCGATAAACAAAGTTTTGTTTCTAAATAAAGTTTATCGAGTCTGTAAAAAATATTGAAAACAGAAAAAAATGCTATTTTTTACCCATTTTATTTCAATTTACTCAAAATCCTGATTACACAAATTTCACCAATGGCATTGTGTTCACCAAGAAAAAATTTTCGGAATATGTACATTGTACTTCGGAGAAAAGGAAAAGTGACTTTTTATCGAACAGTGTAATAAGCGTATGCAAACAACTGACAATGATAAACAATAAACGTGCAAGATAACGAAATCAATACAACGTACTACTTCTTTAAGTACTAAATAAATTTTTTGCACTAAAGGAAACTTTTTAAATAATTTCTTAATTAATTAATTAAAATCGGTCGACATTAAAATTGATCTCTTTGCCATATAATTTTAAAATTGTATTCTTAATTACACATCGATGTGAGTCCAATGTTATCCTAAATATTAAATTGCATATTGATTCAACAATTCCATAAAAGAGTGTACAATTATTACTTAATAAGTTAATGCAAAGTGAACTTTTTCCAACTAAAAAGAAAACTGTTTTCTCTTTCTAGGAAGAATTTAATTAAACAAGTGCATGGATTCACAAACAGAATTGGGAAGTAATGCATTATTTGTTACTTTTTTTATAACGATCGGTACTTTTTTCTGTCTGTAACGTTAACAATAAGGTTACATTTTTACAATAATGATAATGATTTAACCGTTACTTTTATGGTTACTTTAAATTTTATTTGAAGGATTGGATTGGATTATATTTTGATTGCTGGCGTTGAAAGATGTTTTGCTGTTGTATCTCCAGAAATGTACTTCTAGTTACCTAAGTTGTGTCGTTGTGATAACAAATAAATGAAATACTTCAAAATTTTTTTAATGCTCGTAAGTATATATTTATGCATATATATATAT
>NW_017305040.1:7866-12789 GCF_001594115.1 Trachymyrmex septentrionalis
AGACCTGGTAGTTTTGGTCGAAAGAATTCTGGCCTCCCAACAGCCCAGATTTGAATCCTTTGGACTTCTACGTATGGGGCGTGGTTGAAAGGATCACGAACAAGTCCAGACATCCAAACGTCGCCTCATTGAGAGCCGCTATTGAAGCGGCATTCACCGATATGGACCGTGACGCATTAAAGTGGGCCTGCGCATGCTTCAGACCGAGAATGGAGGCGGTTATTCAAGCAAGCGGGGGATATATTGAGTGAATATGTTCTTTATGGCCTTACAAACAATGGAGCTAAACAAATTTTGTAAATCTTTTCATTGTAGCAATAAAACATGTTTAGAAAAAAATATATAATTTGTCCGGATTTTGGCGCCCCACCCTGTACATACCGATCGCAGAAATATTTCTTATCTTTTTTTTGCTTAGTTGCGAGCTCACGAGACGCGACAGGTTCTTGATCCACGCAAAGTGGCCGTCACCGTTGTCGCGTAGATCTTGCATGTACAGGACATTGACATGCTTGTCCTTCCTGTCAATGATGAGCCGCAGAGGAAGAACTTGTTTATTCTCGATGCCGTATACATTGATCGACACCGCGTTCAACCGCTCGAATTTCGGAATGTCTTTGAGCGTAATCGGAAATTCGATACCCGCGAGATTCAGCACCGTCGTATAATGCGGATACGGTGGCTCTCGCTCCGCATGCTTTTCAGCCGTGTACCGAGCGGCGACCACCGACCACGCGAAGCACGCATTGTCCATTGTACTAACGTAGATTACCGCTCGTTTCGTCGCTATTTCCCGCGGTACCTCGAAGTAACATCCCGCGCTCATGGGATTTAGTTTGTTCACATTCACTATCAAATTGAGGATTCGCGACAATGCCCACCCGCTGTTGCGTTCTTGGAACTCTTCGAGTAATGTCAACATGGATTCGATGATATGCTGCTCGTACCACTCGCGCAAATCGGTGTATTGGTATATCTCGCTGTTCTTTGAAATTATGCTCTTATTAGCACGTTTATTTTTCGTCGCAAACTCGCCATTAAACGCGGTGTTCACTTTTGCACTACCGTGTCTTTCTACCGCGTCTCGCACACGTTCGAGCACTATTTCTCTCGCGTCTTCCAAAAACCGCCGCGGCTCGATGTAATCGACGTTGACCACAGCACCCGATATACGGTTTTCGAACACGGCGTCGATCTCTCGCCAGACGAGAGATCTTTCGTCGCGACTCGCGTACCCACCACCGTGCACGAAACGTCGCTCTAATCGTGTCTTTGCACCCGCGAGTCGCGCGATCCTCGCCACCATGGATTGCCTGTATCCAACGGTGAGGCGCGGACGCTTGGCATGACAAAGCTCTTCGAGCCGCTCGATACACTCGTCGCATCGTTGCAGCCACGCGAAACATTCCACCAGAGTAGCGACCTGGCTGCACTGCTCCAGCAGTTCGCATTCCACTCGCTCGTGATTTTCCATTTTTTCTCGCTCACAATACTGTTCACAATAGTTTTTTCAAGGATCCACGTTTCTAATGTGACTACGTTGACTATGTCTTCAACGTTCGCATGATGATCAACCATACTTTTTTCCACTATTCTTATTGCGATTGATTCGTTCGTCTTCCAGAGCACCAACTGCGGAACTGAGCGCTTATAACTCATTATATATTTCACTTGTGACTTCTTTATCCCTTTGTCTATTGGGTCATACTTTATTTAGAAGTAGATAAGACAGCATTTTGCGAGCGATTCTAGTTTATATAAACAACATCAACGCTTCTTTTAACGCGTCGCTACATGCCGCTAATGTCGCTACATCGATTTCTCTCTTCTCAGAAAAAAATCTTTATCGACACTTCTTCGAAGAAATTTAAGGGTTGTGGGAACGCAGTGTATTTTCATACTTTTCACTGGAGTATCACTTTCATTTTACTGTATAAGAGTTATGTTTTGCTTAGCAGCCGGACATCGGCGCTTCTCTTAACGCGTCCCGACGTATCATCGATTTGATAGTGTATATAAACAGTGTATATAATTTTTTTCTTTCTATCGTACATTTCGATTACGAGTGATAAGACATGGATCGTGTAAAAGAGTATATACATCGAAAATCGATCGAGCGCAAGGGGTACAGTTCCTTGTCTCCAGGTCCACCAAGTCCATCATCATCTAGGGAAAAAGCGCGATATTGAGAATGTCCAGGTGAAAAAGCATCAAAATCACCAACATATTCCTCATCGACATCATCAAAATCGTAAACATATTCATCATAATCATCATCATCATCAACATCATTGTCATCATCAAAGTATAAGTCATAGATAGCGATGTTTGAGCCGTCGATTGCATTCGAACGCTGTCGATCGCGAAAAAAATGTAATAAAAATATGAGAAAAAACATGATGTAATAAGAGGCAAATAAAAAAATTTCATCCACATCATTTTATATACTTTATTTTTTAGTCTCCATCCATCCATCCTATACCTCGACGCACTAATAAAAAAACCGTAGTGAAAAAACTGCGTCATAAAAAAGAGGATTCATTTCTTCTATCCTTTCTTCACTCATATCACGCGCTCTATCGCCTACAAAGCATACTACGTTATATCAGTCGCGTTATTAATCTGGCACATGCCAAATAATAATTGTGTCATGTAAAGCGTCATGGCGGCGGCGACGATAGTGGCGGCGGCGGTGGCGGTGGCGGCGGCGGATGAAAAAAATAAGAAATGCATTGTTTATGTGGGTCCTATTACAATGATGCCGCCGGGACTTCCCGCGCTTTCCCCCTCTACAACGCCTTCCTCCGTTCGCGCTCCCCCCGCGCCTACGAGTACCCCCAGCGCCCCGCGCTCCCCTCAGAGGATCTTGGTTAGAAGCCTAGTATACCTACTATCATTATTTTTCTCACAAGCTTTTTTCGCTTGTTCTAAAACACTTTGCGTCATCTGATTGCCCATCTTCTCCACCATTTGCGAAAAGTAACCATTTGGTTTATCTTGTAATAACTCATATGGGCAACCAAAAAAAAATTCCTATTGACATGACAATTCTAATTATCAAATGTATATGAAGACTTTTCTCCAGGATATTACAAAATTTTTCAAAACAAACTTAATTATTCTGTATATATAATATATTCATATAACATTAAATTTTCAGGAAAAGGTATATTGTTAAATAGAAAATCGATTTTGAACTTTCTAAATAAGTGAAGTAAATTTGAAGTAAATTTTCTCTCTAAAGAGTACAAATTAAGTTGGTCTTAAAAATAAGAATATTCCAATATTTAATCTTATAAATTTTACTTTTTAGAATAAATTTTATCTGAACATCTTTCAGAGATTGAACTGATGATCCTATTAATCAACATTATTATGAACAAACTTTTTATATAGTTATATAGAAAATTATGTCTCTTAATTTTGTCTTACAAAAATAATATTTTTCTTAACTCATCACGCTTTTATTTATTAAAACAAAAAACCTACTACGATAGAACCATTCTCCATTACAATAATCTACGATAATCACGATTGCTATCTATAATTGTATTCAAACGATGTACAATTGTGATAAAAATGCATTTTTTTAAACTGCTCCTTATTGTTATTCCTGAATTAAAGCATCCGTGCTAGAAATGGAATTCCAAATTTAAAGATGTAAATTTATAAACATGTTAAGATTTAAAATCTCTCTCTCTCTCTCTCTCTCTCTCTCTCTCTCTCTCTCTCTCCTACACTCTCCCTCTCTCTCTCTCCCACACTCTCCCTCTCTCTCGATTTGTAAAGATTTGCTTCGACTGTAGGCACACAACCGTGTTTACTAAGGATCACTTTACGGGTAATATTTCCAATTTTTTGTCTTGTCTCTTTTGAGACGTCGACGAGTGTGAGATCCGTTCGGGCCCCTGTTGCATACCCGCCTTCAAATTTCCCTGGTGGGGGGGTCTTTCTTCAGTTATTGCTCGCAATACGCAATTGGCATTCTTCGAGGAGATGACCCGTCTCTTTGCAATAGCGACAGAATACCCTGTTTTTTTAATTACTCTGTTGATTTAATCGAACGGCAATTTCTAGCACTATGCCCGGGATTATTGCAAGTGTGACAAATAATTTTTTTATTATCGAAATTGCGTTCGGAATTTTGCCTTTGCCAGCAATTGATAGCGAGGTGACCGGATTTGTCACACTTGCAAACAACTGAATTTTTATTTGATGAGAAATTAACACTATTATTATTTCGACATATATTTTAGCGTTATTCCCCGGTTTTGAGCATAACTGCCAGGAAATTACATTAGTAGTATATGGGCAGCCATGGGGCGTCAAAACAAACCTCCTCCACGTCTCCCTCCGGCGCCATGGGTGTGGCCTAGACGGGTCAGTCTGGCGAAAGGACGCGTTCTGATTGGTCGAAGAGTGAAGGGAGGGGGTAACAGGCTAATTAAATGGTGTGTTATGATTGGTTCGCCCTATATTCACCCAAGATCTGATCGGTTCGCCCTATACTCACCCAAGATTTGATTGGTTCACCTTATACTCACCCAAGATTTGATTGGTTCGCTCCATACTTAACCAAAAGGTGATTGGAGAGGGTGGGTGCCTTAGACAAAATAGAGGTTTGAAAAATGGTGAGTGGGGATTGAAACTTCAGCATTCTTTGTCGCGCGGCTAGAGTACGAACAGCGGGGGAGATGAATACCGGTCGAATTTTATGACGATCGCTTTTGTTGTCGCGGGGTAACGTCTCCGACGTGTAGGCGATTCGGTGAATGTATGAGAAAATCTTATACGGAAAATTTGCGGGCCTAGAGAGAGACTTGCTTTGTTCGGAAGAATTTTGGGGGAGGTAAAACAGGAACGAACACGTTCAGCAGTTGTTGCGCGTCATCTTCGAGCATTGCTTTAAAATATTCTTTCTAT